>NW_013530872.1:237223-276054 GCF_000836235.2 Papilio xuthus
GATTGTAATTGGTTTTCCTTTTCGTCAATACTCTGTTAGTTATATTCTCTAACTTTGGCAATCGCCTAACAATTTATTGCGCGATGCAACTAATTTGGATTGAGACCAGAAATCATAATGTAATCATTGTTAGTAATATAATATTTGCGTGGTTGAAAATTAAACAACTATCTACATTTGTATCATATTTGAATCTATCTGTTTTCAGTATTTATAGTCTACATAAGATTCTCTAGGTAATAATTTGAAACATAAAATAAAAAAATAATCCTTCTCCATACAATCAGAGCAGTTTTAAAACAGATTCGATCACCGTACTATAACATTAGGGGGTGGGCACACAAAAAAATTGTCACAAGAACAATTACACGGCATCTGTCGCTGCTGGCCGCTCCCGTGCGCGAGGCGAGGGACTGAATTTATGCTGATTGGATTTACACAGCGCTCACCTCTCCGAGCGGAGAATAAATTAAACAGTGCGTACACATGCATTGAATGTGTTAGCAGATGACTCATCGCCGCGATCACGCTGTATCCAACCACTAACATAGAGACGGACCCTTTTATTACCAAACGAGCGCACATTACTGAAGAAATCCGCTAAGTATCGTTCAGTAAATTGAAGATAAATTCAATATAATCTTGTTTAAAAAGATAAGTAGCTTTATAACCTTAATAATTTTATAGCAAAAGGTTTACGGTTGTATTTTTATTCTCATTTCTGACTATGTTTGCGAGTATTTTAATCCATACGTTAAAAATGTTACTCAGCTAAAGAAGTATAAAAATATAATATCTTATATCTGTATTATTTCTAATAGAGGATCGCATGATTTCCCCGTGCAGGCAGTTACCTGCAGCAGCATGGCCGCGGCCGGAAGCTGGCTGGCGGCCAGGCGCGCGGCGTGGGCAACGCGGTGGGCGCAGCGGGCTCGCTGATAGCGCCCGTATCGCTCGCAGCAGTTACTCGTTATTATTATATCCGATATCCATAATCGAACATTTTAGAGGTTAAGCTCGTTCGATCGTACAGCTGTTTAACATTTAACTTTTTGCCAAATATCCAGGAACAGATGTTTATATGCTTATTAAAAGTTATATGTGCCGCAACACTTCACATATGAGATAAATAGTTAAAAATAGTAAATGGGATTGTTTTCCGGAAGATTGGGTTAACAATAACACGTATTTATTTTATGTAAATATTAGCTATCGTCCGCGACTTCGTACGCGTGGAATTAAAAAAAAAACTTAGCAGTCTATGTGTTTTTCCAGACTATGTTAGAACATGTTACAGCGAGATCCATGCAGCCGTTCTGGTGATACCTTCTAACAAACATCCATCTAAACATTCGCATTTATAATATTAGTAAGATAATTAAAAATATTTGAAAGAAGTTTACATAAATGCATATATGATATTATCAAAGCAAATCTTTACTCTGAATATCAGAGTGGAACCCTATTGATTTTTGTAGCTCCAATGCAAATTTAAGGTTATTTTTACCTTTTTCAAATTTCCCGCTCATTTAAGCCTACATCCTGTGCCTCCAGGTGGCCAGGACGGGCGGTTATTACAGTCCCGGAATCCCGGGAACGCACGAACATAACACCCCTTTAAAACAATATTAAAACCAACCGACGTAAAACGGGAATAAGTCATGTTATTTTAAAATCGGTACCTTCCAATTAGGGTAGAGCTTGCAGAAACAGCGCGGTGCGGTCGTACAGTCAGGACAGAAATACAAATAAAGACGTTAAATTTAGAGCCGTGCGGTTAGCGCACCTGGCGCCGGGAGCACGCGCACCATTCTCTGCTTGACTGTACCTTGTATATCACATAGAGCTCATATAAATAATCTAACTCTTAATATTAAACTGTTATTAATTATGAGTAAAAGATAGCAATTTTTAAGAATACTATAAAAATCTTTTTTTTATTTGCTTAGTACAATGGTATTATAGTTACTATAAGACAAACTTTTAGATCGTCTACACATATCTTTTATTTTAATGCGTCCATTTCTAATGTAGTGAATTTATAATTTTATTGTCTATTAATATAAATAATGTAAAAGTGGTAATATCAACTCTTTGTTATGTAAGTATCGGTGTATTGCTCCTAAATACCTTCAGTGTATTTATTCCGGTACTTTTCCCGGGAACCTGCCCCCCCCGCACTTCCCCCTCCCCCCCCTCTCCACAGCCCAGAGCTCCAGCAACTTCTTTCAAAGCGCTGTTGCAGCTCGCGGTACACTCACCTACAGATGTTATTATTTGCACATTCAATTGCCGGATTTCTTTTTATTTTGTTGACTCTAATTTTTATTTTTAGTCCGTGTTCTATAAGAGAATTTGTTCTTTTTTTACTTTTATGAAACTTACTATTTTCTTCATTTAAAATGTATGGTAATTGTGATTCCTGCAGCTAGTTTTGAGGAACTTGAAAGCTAAAGATACTTCGCTGCATCAGCCGCTCGCTTTACGGTCTCAGTAAAACCTAAACGTCCACCACCTTGCCTGACGCGTGTCATAAAACATAATTGATTAACGCGCAAAATTTATAACCAGCAATTAATTATTCAAGCGCAGTTAATTATTTGTCAGTAATGGCACGCGTTTGTAGAAATATAGTTTAACTTATTTTGGTTTAGTACCTGTAAAATTATTTTGAGTTACCGTCTAAGAAATAACTGTGCGACTACTCACTACACAATCAATGAACTTAGAGAAACCGTAGGAAATAGATAAAATAAATTTCTAATATCTGACATGTTCACCAATAAGATAGCCTGAATAATTATTTTATAGAGTACACTGCCTGTGTGTACTTCCAGGCGATTTTCTATAACTATGCCAATTTTCAACAAGATCCATGCAGCCGTTCTGCTTCTAACAAATATCTATGCATCCATCCATCCATCCAAGCATTCGTATTTATAATGTTAGTCAGATTGTTCTGAATGAACATTGCCAATCCAAAATAAATTGTACCAAAAGTAAGGTAAGAAACATACAGAATCAATAAAATATGTAAAATAAAATAATCAACCGCAAAATGAACACCCCGAAGCAAGATACCTCAAAATTTCAGAACAGCAATTAAAACTGGCCAAGATAGAGTATTAATATTTGATAACACAATTAATTTGCGAGAGTTTCGGCCTCGTAAAATTTTCAATTTAGCGGCACCGAAAGTTTCACCTGATAAACGTGAAGTTAGGTGTAAAGGAGAAGTCCTTCGCAGATAAGAGACGAGCGGTAATTATATCGCGCTCGGAGGCCACGCTGTTTGAAATTTGTACCTTAGTTCAACATTCATTTAGCTATAATTTATTTTTATTGCTCTTTAAAAATTAAACTTATAAACTCTATGTTAACATCATTTCCAAAAAAAACAACGACGTGACTTGCCGTGGGCTTCCAAACCAAAATCTTCATTTAAAACATATTGCTATCTCTCTTTTGTCAAAGATAATGAACAAGGAAAGAAGTAGATAGATATTTTTAATATGTATGTACTATGTATCTCAAAATATCTATTACAATTTTTTAATTAATCAAAGTTAACAGTAAGTTCTTAATAATTAATCTGTTTGTTTCTTTTCAGTAATTTATATCATTAGACCTTGTAAAATATTCGTCTAATACATTTACATTAAGGAATGAAATAAAAATGTAAAGCGGAGTCCCCATCGGAACGATGTCTGTATTCGCCGTTCCCCGGCGTGCCTGGAATAATGTAAGGTGAGTCGCGGGAAAAGCGCGTGTCACGTCTCCGTGTAAACATGATTATTCTGAAATAATATGGTGCAACTGTTCACAGCTATACACATAGCTTATACGTCGATGGAAGCGGAATATAGCGTAGAAGTGCCGATATAAATGTCATCAGTATCGTGTATTTGAGCGTAACGTAGAATGTCGCAATGTCAAGGTGTCAAAACATTTGAAATAAACTATACCGAATCTAATTAAATATCTAGAGAAATGTTTATTTTAAATGTAACGTGTGGCAGTTAGATACATTTAGTTTATTCGCAAGTTAACAATGAGTACGTTGTGATTGTATATGGCAGTTTAATAATACTTTGATACATACAAGAAAGTTACTTTTATATATGTAGAGTTATTAACGAGGTGTTGATACATCTGATCAGATTTATACCCGCACGAGCGCTGCAGCGCCCCCACTATTCAATCGCGGACGCTATAACATCTGTCACACGTCAGAATTACTTGCTAAATTAGCGCTCACCTTTACAAAACAATTCCTAGACTATAAATCGTTGACACCTCGGACTGTCGACGCGTTCGCCGTCACGGTATCGTCAGGCGCCCCGCGTGCCCGCTGCGTTCCTGTTGCGTTCCCGGTGCGTGCCACGACCACGCAGCACCAAGGTGTGAATGATACGTGTCCAATTAAATCTTATTCGCGAGTTGCTTGCTTACTTTTATTTCACTTTACAGAAGCTAGCTCGTATTGTGCCGGGGCCGGACAACACCGGCTTCAAATTAGAAAGGACAAGAGAGCACTTTTGTTGGACTCTTTTTTTAGTTAGCAGGTAACAGATAAATGGTGTATTTTATTACGAACAAAATAACAAGAGTTTGATCGATTTCTTAAGATTTGAATGTTTATTTTGAAATATATTTAACTATCCGTCATCAAAACCATTAACGTATATTAAAAAAATAAACTTTTCCGTTGTTATTTTCAAAAGTAAACATAACAATACTAAACGACCGGGATGAGAACTTTCAGGTTTTTAAAACAATATAAACATTGTGAGAAATAGTCCAAATAATGTTTGAGTAGGAAGGTGCTAAAGCGCAGGTGTTGCCTTGTACAAATAGAAGAATAATAAAATCTAATCAACGCGCCCATCGAGAGCGGAAAGCAAAATAAATAGATTTAGAACGAAAATAAACACGCAGCGATCGCGTCCGGAGCGAAGCTGAACGGGCCAGAGCGGGGCCTGTAAATTACCTGTTCGTCTTACTGAAATCTTTGATGAGTTTGCGCTTGATCGACGTTTGTACTGCGACTAGTTGCTCTTAATACTTTGCCAGTGAATCAAGTATTAAAATTTCGTGTGGAGTATTATAAACTAAAGACTTCGTTTACACAAAAAGAGTCAAAATAAAAGATGGAAGGTTCTTACAGAACATTATATAGTTATAGTTGGTACCGCATGAATGTCCCAAATTATAACTATTAGTAGTAAAACTCAGGGAAGATTAACTCCTAGTATCAAAATGTGTAGATCATTGTATAGATGTAAGCAGGCGGGCCATGTGTTCGATATCGGTGCGAGCGCGCCGCAAACAGCCGCTAGCCGCCGCAGCTCGGCCGCAATCACCGTTGCCTACCTGCAAACGTATTTTTATATGGACTATTTCTAAAACATTTAACGCTGTGCCTTCGGTTAGCGTCTACATTTTATTACCATCGATAAAAATGTTTCCGATTCCATATTATTTTCGTCGTTTTATCTCAATACCGGCTGCTCTTATTACGTTCTTTAATTACGTTTTGGTACCTATTAATGTATGGGAATTTAAGAAAATATCTGCAAAGAGAGGCTCTGGGAAATAGGCCAGTTTCGAGAAATGTCTATTTACAATTTGTTATTACTATAATTATGGTAATTAATATATGATTACTTGAAGTAGGTATGTATCTAACCTACTTTATGTTTGTTCAGCTATTTACTATGTTGTATATATAAAATAATGCATAGTTTTGATTATTGGATGGCGACTTATAGAGCGAGTTTATCTTTCTGACTAATTCATTCATCTGTAACGCTGCAACATTGTATGGACGTGCAATTAGCAACTCAAGATTAATGTTTTACTTTCCTGTAGACTCTATTTCTGCGGCAGATCGCACACGGCAATTTCCTATATCAAATTGTACGTTTAACGTTTATCTACGACGGCATTAATTAATCTATAGTTTAATTAATATCTCAAACATGTCAGATTATATTGTAATATATAATAGATTTGTCCACGACTCCGTCTGCGCGGAATTAAAACAATACGCGATCCATACAGCTGTTCTGGAGATACCTTCAAACAAACAAATCCATTCAAAGGATTAAAATTAATTTATAACATTGAACAAAATAAAGAAAGTAACCAACTAATTTCTATAATTATATTAGTTAATAAAGGTGTTTAAACCAAAGAAATCAAGTAAAATGTTTATTTCGTTTGAATAAATTAGCATATGTGTGTATTATGCATATTATCCATAAAATATTCCTCGTGTTAGAAGTTACCTTTTAAATGTATTATGTTGATATTCAGAAGCAGCACGAACCAAAAGAGAAAACAAGCGAAGCTCACATACGAATACGGACCACTTAAAATTCTTGCTTAAAATCCTAATTGCGTAGAGCTGTGGAGCGCTTCAATTAAATGTTAATAGCTATCGATAAATTTCAAACGTATAAATACATTGAAAAATATTTTACCCCTAACTCGTATTTATTACTTTTTAGATACGACTTTAGTTACAAATGTTACTTATTCAGATCCATTGTAAGTTTAAAGATGTTGGTTTTAATACAGAGTTTGCTTTTGATTTTAATTTGAAAAAGTAACAATTATGTATATACTTAAATAACATTTTATTTTGTTTATATAAGTAGGATATTTGTGTTATTTAGTCTAACATTACTTAAATATGAAAATGACCGTGGACATTAAGAAAAAATAAAAACAAAAACCAATAAAAGTGTTTAATTTATAACGTATCGATATATTCAATTTGTACACAGGACAACCCTACAAATACGAACACATTAAGGTTGTCTCAAAATGAAATTATACAACGATCCACCTCTATACTTGTAATAATACGCTGTTAATTCTCTGTAAATACTCATTTACAATTATCAATCGACAAACAACTCTCATGCGTATCGAATAATGTTCAAATTCGAATATCAAGTTTATATTAACCGTTTCAAAGTTAAAACAACCTGTTTCACGCGTCAGTTAATTCCCTTTTATCTCGAGGTGACAAGACGTGGTTTATTATTTCTGCGTGTGCCGGTAGCTCCTGCAAGGAGTGACGTCACAGGAATAGATTTAAATTGAGGTTTTGTCTTCCCATTCATCCGCGTCGACGCCAAAATACACGACTTCAATGAATTTACACATCACCGAAATAAATAATTTTCTCTAAATTTTACTTAATTTATCAAATATTTAAAGTCGAAATACTCAATTAAATTATTTATTAAAGTTTCTGCACCGGTATGATGTAATGAGAAGTAATTTAAAAATAAACATGCTTAACGGAATGATGCATTGTAGCGCGGACAATAACTCACAGCTTGACAATCTGCGTGTTATATAAAAAGAAGATTGTAACGTCCTGGATGATTTAGTCGCGGCGTCTCCGCGTCAACAATGCATCATGACGCAAAGGTTTAATGGGAATGCCTATTTGCGCCTCGGATGTATATTAAAAAACAATAGATGATTTAGTGTTCACTTCCACTGATAATCATTTAGTAAAATTTTTAAGTTTAACTTCAGTCGTTTCTCGACAAATTTCAGGCACATTTGCGCTGCATAAGTATTTGCTTTACTTATTCTAATGAAGTATTAAACTTACAACTTCCTCATACATTTCCTTAAGACTAACTAATATAGGATTCTGGGAAAGGCGATAGTGCACTACAAGCAACCGCCGGCAACCTAACAAATCACCAAAGGAAACTTCAAAAGGTCGAAATTGAAAGCTGTGGAAAAACGACTGCGGCGAGAGTGCGGTTACACGGCGGCAGCGGACGAGGCGGCCGTGACAAATCTGAGCCATCCCCGGCTACATTAGCACCTGCTTAGCAAATCCTCGCAGTCAATAGCGTGCACAATTTGTACACGGTGACAGGCACTAAGCCGCCGGCCGACAGCCTCGCCCGGTGTACACTCACAACACTATTAGTAACTATTAGATTCAGGCAGCTTAAGCTCCTCTAATGAAGACTAATCGAATATTAATTCAACAGGTTAACGTCCAGCCGTTCATTAGATATCGATACTATTAGTCTGATGTTGCGCTCTCTGTGATCTTGCTACTCAATGTAAATATACACTAACAATGTCATCAATTCTTATTGAAAGTAACATATACAAATTTAAACTAAAATAAAATTTCCATATATAATATATTTTATGAAATAATTTTAAAGCAGACTAAAAACAAAACCGATACTAACAAATAACAATGAAAGCAAAATATACCTGAAAGATGTGATGCTAAAAATAGTGAACAATAGAAGCAGAAACAATGGCCCTCGGGGACCCTCGCGCGGTGCGTTTTATGTGCGCGGCCTTATTAATAATGGAGTAATGCGCCGTGTGCGAGGTGCCGAAAATAACGCATTAATATGCCTGCGACCACATATGTTCTACTGTATTATTACAATATGAAAAAAGCTAATATTCATGACTAAGAAGTGTTCACATATGTTACTTTTTAGTAAACATTCCTGATATATTCCTGATCTTTATCTGTATTTACTGTAGCCACACTTAGAGAAAAATCATTTCTAAAACTATCTTTTAGCGCATATTCTACAATATTTCTACACTAAGGGATTCCCATAGTCGTGATTTAGCAACTATTGACAATTCCTTATTTTATTTTAAATAAACATAACAATCAATCTTGAATGTACACAGAAAAACATTCTACAAATCATATTTCGAATGTGAATTATTTGCAAATGTAACAATGAGCTTACATTTGTAACGGAAGATATGCGAGTCTGACACAACATTCAGCGTGGAGTCACGGGCGTGGGAGAGGTGAGCTTTGGTGGCAATGCTGCACAAAGACGTTTCCTTGTTGAGGTTGGCGGAGTCGCGCAACGCGACTCCCGGACGCGCAATACTGAATATCTTGTTGGAAAAGAGTGGAAACGGCTTTTTGTAATGTCAACTTTAACATACAAATTTTATTTCTTCATTCTTATCAGTTAGTATAAAGTTTCTAAATATTACAAAGAAGACAAATATGACAAAAATGTTATTTAGCTGTACTATTTAAAAAAAATGTTTTGTGTTTTGTACACTTGTATTCAAATATTCGAATTATGCTTAATTGCCATGTAACCGTAAAATATAGAGAATAGATTTACATTGATAAAATGGATATGAAAGAAAGTTCTCTCTATAGTTGTCTGATGTAAAAGACACACCCCCGCGGCAGATTATATTTAGCGTTTGCACCTAGGAAGTTCATTAAGGGACTATTTTGCTAATGTGCACCGACTCTAATTGAGCAGTTACCGCGAATCTGTAGCCATTCCATCGCGCGCACGCCCGCTGTGTGTGCACGGCATTATGTTTATGCCCACTAAACTTACTATCTTATGTGAAACTAGCTAACGCCCGCGACTCCGATCTTAACAAATTTTTAATAAATTATTTGGTTTCATTCATAATTAAAAGTGTTTTTGAAAATTTACATTTTCATTCTTGACTTTGATATAGAAAAACCTCTGTGCCATATTACTAGTCCATACGCTCCCTACTTTGAGTTGTGCGTTCAAAGCTAGACCCACAAATTATTATTCTATATAGATTTATCGTCTGTAATGCAAAGTAGAATTCTATGCGATATTAAATAAAGACATAAGTTAAAATAGATAATGATAATATGTCTTTTTCACATAATTCTTTATAAGAAAAAAGTTAAAAAGTGTAAATATTCTTGACGGACCATTTTTTACATTTACTTTTAAATGTAAGCAGATTTTGTCGAGCAACTTCTCTCCTACTTAGAGGCAGTAAACATAAACAATCTCGAACATTGGCAGTAAATCGCGGGGCGCCGAGAAATATGCATATAAATTATCAAACTGCGTATAAAACACAGTGCACCGCGTTGATGTATGGACACCGCCCGCCGCCCGCCGCCCGCCGCCCGCCGCCCCACCGGGCTAACTTACCACCTTACTTTATCAATAAATATACATAACAATTGCTCTCGAAGAACTTTCACAACATTTACATCTATTAGAGGCCTATTGAGTAAAATGCAAGACAATACATCAAAACATGATGTTTTTAAAATCGTTTAAAACTAAAATTAAGTTACTTTCCACACCATAAAGGTTTTCTATTTTCCATCAATGGATAATTTATCTTAAGAGTAGCGTTTAAGTCTTACACATTTTATAAAACGTTTTCTAAGTGAGGTGCGGGGCCGGTGCCGCGTGCGGGGGGTGCTGAGTGGTTTCGCATGTCGCCACCTCAGGCCGCGGGGCGCCGGTGTTCTTACACTTAGTTTTTTCCAACTCTTAGGTGATACACGGTATTGCTTTCCCATTGCCTCACTATAATCGTAAGACGTAAGATGGTTTTTTCACTAACTATGGTGTGGCATGTCATAATTAAAGTGTTTTAAAAAATAAAAATATAAAATTGTCATTGACATATTAAAAATCTTTTACAACACAGGTGGACAGATAGAACGAACGAATAGAACGACCTACTATTAATTAATTTAATTTAACATGTTGCGGCAAATTTATTAACAGCCAGCAGCAATAAAGCCGACCGACGTTTATATTTTTGTATCGGTGATTTAAGGATTATAAAAATACGTAATAAAATAACCTATAAATATTTGCCATCTGCCTGATAAATATTTTTGTGTAACTGTGTTCTCGTCGATGTGATTTTTACACAAAGTAAGATATAGTACATAACTGTGGTTATGTCATGTAACATATAATCGTATCTATGCATAAAATAATCATAACGCCTCACGCCGAACTGAAATCAAACGCTCTGTATTCATAGTTTGATTTGATAATTAGATGGCAACCGGTTATGGGGAATGCTTATTTTGAATACAAAATCGTCGCGGAATTAATGTGAATGACGCTGCAACTATCTCATAGACGTGCGAAGTGCGGCTGCAGCGCGTGTCCTCAATTTGTTTGTAGGCGGATTAAATAGTCATATTAAATGCTCACACAGTATAATTATACGCAGCATGACAAGTATTATTAAAGTTTTCTAACAATAAATATATACGATGAAATATAAGTAACTTATAAAAGATCTACACTTCTATCGCACGAGAGATGTGAATTTTTGTTAGACACGTCAAATTTAAGATATGATCTATGTCCTGACATGCGTACCTTTATAATGTGAGGGAAAATACGTTTTCTTTTTTTGTTAAAAACAACGACTTAATTAGTATTTTGCTACAAAGGTTGTAGTAAAAAAAATATAATTGAAGACTTTTTTGTTAACGAAAAAATATAAAAAAAAGGATTGTAAATAGTAAAAGCAAAGTTATTCTACTGTTATTACGTAGGCTACATAGCAGGCTCCCTCAATCGAGTATCGGTGTGATCGCGCGCAGTGCCAGATTCATTCCCGGCTAATTACACAGCCTCATTGCGGACAAACAAACTCAGTTTTGTCAATATCGACAGCGCCGCGCCGACTGCCAGCCACCAGTTTAACGCTTAATTTATTGATACCTATTCCATGTTTGAAATTGTAAATTCGTTATATCGTTTAATTATATAAATAATTAGATATATTACAAACGTTTGACTATAAGTATGAGACTGATTCTTTTCTATCCTTATGTTCTTGAAATATTGTTCTCTTGTTCAAAGAATCTTAAAGTAGCTGCGTTTTTATATTAGTTACAAAACTTTTTCTCAGAATAAATCAAAGAGGATTGTTATATTATATATTAAAGAGCCATCTTTGTTTAAATATACAGTATCAATATAATTATTTTAAAAATATTCTGATTGGTTGATAAATTGCAAAACGATATAATTAAAAAAATGTTGCAATTCGAAATTTAATTTAAATTTTCAACTCTGACCACAAATAGGCGGGCTATATCCGCGATATCCACCACAGTCGAGTGGTCGCGTACAAATAAACGGTTGATTTGATCCGCGCCGCTTTGCGGATCGCGTACACGAGCTGTGGGGGTGGGATGATGGGCAGAGGGGGGAATGGGAGAGGAGGGGAGGTCACCGGAAAAAGTCAAATGAACGAGTCCGGCCGATTGCGGCTGATTTAACACCGATAGAGGTTAATGAAGCGAAAGTTGGTCCGTAATCAGATTTAAAAAAATCTTGGCATCAGAGCATCGCATCGTATATCTGTCATTCATCACTGGTAATGATTCATTATATATAAAATATAAATACTGTTTCTACGTCCAACTAATTTTAAAAATAGAATTGTAGGTACTAAATATTTCTTCGCTTTTTAAATGTTTTCGCATGTCTATACACAATAGACTTAAAACATAGAAAGAAATATGTATTATAATTGATATTTATTTTAATTCACTATGAAATTAATCAATTTATATTAAATCGATTATTTTTTTTAACAAATGTCTATATTGTACGAGAGCAAATCCTTAAGCCGGGCAGTAGCATTGATTTTCATAGCATCTAGCTAGGTAAGAAGTTCGGCACAACGTGGCACACACGGGCATGCATTCATAAGGAGTAATGCAGGGGATGCCCAAGCCGGATGCTAAAATAAAAACAAATGTGTTAAATATGAAATCATTCAAATTAAGTATTACACCGTTGGGACAAAGTTAACGAGAGAAATACAACTTTAGTATCAGCCTATCATGAACATAACTGATCGGCATGGTTAAAACGAAAGAAGAAAGAGAAATGCTACGAAGAAAAACCATTGAAACAATTTGTTGTGTGTACATAAATTTTATTTGAAATCAATTAGTTGTAAAATTTTTGATTTTTTCTAATCACATTTTATAATGTTCACATTAAATCAATATGTACAGGCATATTTTCAAACACCGCAATAACACTGGCGTTCTATACACCTAGCAGTGAGAGCCTCAGAGCAGGACGCCAAGCAACTGCTAACGCATTGGTACGAATCGTAACAATATGCCCCCGTCGATCCTCCGGATGCTAAAAATATATATATAAATGTTATATACTCTTTATTAAGTCAAAATTCATTTGATGTTAAACCTAATATAGGACCCTAGAAACTCTCTGAGGTACAATAAGAGTTTGGTGAAGCATACTTTTAATAAAAATAGGTACGGTAAGGGTTACTTACGTGAGATTGTACAAAAAAATATATGTCAATACTAATTAATGTAAAAGAAAAAAACAAGGAAGCATAAAGTTGTATAGGAATTAAAATTATGTTAAATAAATTGATGAAAAGTGTTACGTTTCGTTAGGAGCATATGAGACCTCATAGGAGATATAACTCTTTTCATCAAACACTGAAAAAATAAATGTTCAAAGTAAATTCTTACAGGCAGCATGCAATGGAACTGCATCGGAGTGGTGCAGCGGGACGGGAGCTCCGTAGTTCGCGGCGAACGCGACTGCCATCAACATGGAGAAGAGGACGAGGATCTTCATTATTCACCGTTTATTTGCCTTGGAGAATATGCTAGTTGAGAGACGTCGTCAGTGCTTAAATACAAAAATATCAGCTCAATGCAATTAGATACGCGAAGAGATTCGCCACGCCTCGTTACTGCCCGTTATCGCATAATAACGTTGATATAAATGCTGTTACATTCACCATATCAACAAAGCGTTAAAATTAATTCGACGATTGAATTAACTGAGACGTAATACAATTATGAATTTTAATAACGTAGAGAGTCGTAACATCCCATAGCACTGGATACTCAAAACTCATGAATCGCCTTATATTGTGGCTAAAATGGTTATAGAAATAAAACTGTACAATTAATCTGAAATATTTATTACATAAGATAACTTATGGCAATATTTATATGCCACAGTTGCATTGGCCGTTGATGCAGTTTGCGACGTTAGCAGCGGGACATTGCATCTCGCATGCCGTTGAGCATTCCTCGGGCCTGCTACACGTCGTCATCTTAACAGGCGCTAAGAGAAAATATTTTGTTTTATTTATATTTTAAACTGCATTGACAAAAGACGTACGAACAATGAAACAAAACAAAAAAGTATTTACTTAGTTGATACCTGAGACATGAGCCGCGGGGCCGGCAAAAGTGACAGAAGGAGGTACATCATCAGCTGTGCACATCGCTGCCAGAGCGACTAACACCATTATTGACCACTTCATATTGCCTCTTGTCACGTCCGCAGTCTAAGATGCCTCCACAAAACTCAATCTATATAATAAGAACCTAAGGCGTCTCTAATTATGAATTAAAAACCAATTAATCTTATATAATCTTTTAATTAAAATTCGTATGTAATTTAAAATTAAACTTCAAACCTATTATTTCTAAATTACTAAAACGTAAGGGCTGTTCCAAACTATCACAATTTATTTATTTTATCTACAACCACTACTTTGTAAAGGTATAAAAGTATGCGGGAGATTAAAAATGAATTTCATAAAATTTATTAAAAATAATTCTTAATATTTATTGGTCCACTGTACGTTTGTATATTTTTGCCAATTGTTTTGATAAAAAGACTCTTAAGGTAATGACAACCCTTGACCAATTTGTAGTAATATCCTAACTATAATTATTTTCTCTTAGTAACTTTATTATGAATATAGAATTTGATACCAATCGCAGTATTAGGGTAGTTAATTGTACGCAAGCCCTAATAATAGACGTTGAAAAGCGTCACGTCATTAAATTTTTTAATAAAAACCGGATCAAATTAGTGCGTGCTTTCAGGCGTTCGTTAATTAGGTCGTGATTGCGTTCTAATATGTAAGCATTTTACCACGAACTTAAGTTGAATAAAAATTCATATTAGTAGGCAAAAATAGGAAGAGTAAGTTGGTTTAGATTTACATAATCACATTAATTCTAATAGTTTAATATTTATTTTCTTGAATATTATTTAATTAATTAGTCCAGGAACATGGAAAAAATATTATCTGTTGAAGAAAATGTTGTTAAGTGTGCTTTTTGTTTTAGATAATCTGTCGACGGGAGCTGTGGATCTTTCCAATTAATTCGTTGAACTACTAGGCTACTGAACATCTTTCGTTAGTTTTCAATTACTTTCACGAAATACACTTCAGCTTATCATAAAGTATTTAAGTTAACAGTTTACATTTACACTGACATGGCTTTAATTTAGTTCGAGTATTGCTAATATCGCGCATTACTTGCCGCAACAGTTACTTATTGTTTTACCCTAATTTGTAACGATTAGCCACACCACAGTTTACTATTGCTATTGGCAACGAATTACTATATTAATTACAATAGCACTTTTCAAACTACTTAAATCATTTCATCTAACTTTTGCAAGAGATCTCTATCATTGTCTCATTAGGCGTTAACAAATTCAACAATAGGCGGTTAGCTTCCTGTCACTATGAAGCACGTTTGATGTCACAAGTGACAGGAAGGCGGGGAGGAGGTCAGGAGGCATGAGGCAGCGGCGAGGGGGCGCCACTTCTGTCGGATCACCGCGAACAAAGATTTAACTAAGAGACAAAACATGCTTACTTAAGGTTGTTACCTTTTTGAATATACAGCATGTACCTTTTTAACGTACCTTTAATTTAATAACAGTTATATTACGCTCATTAAGAGTTAAAAAAACGTAGCCTGCAATTAATATACGACTTTTGTAAATTCTGAGTACACATTAATGTTATAAAAGTGATGTTGTTTTAAGTGTTGTACTAGCAACACCATTTAACTGACATGTTATAAGTCATACAACTTATTTGATAATCCACTAAGCTGTGTATTTTTCAATATATTTTGCATAAAAAACACCATGCACCACGCTATAGAGTAGGAATTCAATGAAACTTTACATAACGTTATATCACTGTAACCTAAGAAAGTAAAGTAAATTAGAACATGCTGTACAGCAACCTCACCTCTCCCTATTGTGTCGAAGTCTGCCACAAGCACGGCCTTAGTTGGATAAGTTTTTAATGAGCCCCCTCTTATATAATCTGTATTGTATATGAACTGTAACCACGTAAGTAGATGTATCTTAATAAAAACATAAACTGATATATAAACACGGCTAAACACTCACGTATATTCGTCCGGTGGCGGCACCGACTAGTTTCGAGCCCATCGGGGGATCTTCATCAGGATGAGTGGTACTGGTATTATTTCGAGGACGCGGCCCGTCGCTCACTCACTGATCCTGATGAAGGGCCCCCGATGGGCTCGAAACTAGTCGGTGCCGCCACCGGACGAATATACGTGAGTGTTTAGCCGTGTTTATATATCAGTTTAGTATAATGTCTCACGAAAGTTTAAATAATTTAAAAACATAAACGTAAATATGAATATTACTGCTTACATAGATATAGTAATCGCTTCATAATTTAAATCGATCTTACTAGATACCCACGCGCACAATAAATCATGCCGCCATTCGCGCATTCACGAAAAAACTGGTGCCCACTTGAGCAGGAGACAGGGAAAAGAAAATACCTTTTCGGCTCCTGTTTCAGAAACCCATAGATTGCAATTTAACCGAGTGGTGGACCGCAACAATAATAAATCACCCCATAAATCCAGCAGTCGCAGCTCGCGCCCATAACCGATCCCGCATCCACTTCATTCGTCATTTCTTTATCAGCAAAAAAGGGCAAGCAATATCCACCTTTGGAAAAATGAAGGCAAGCCGCCCTACGACCTCTAAGACAACTATTTATCGCGATAAAAAAACAGATCGTAAATCATTGTTATATTCTATCTGGCAATCTTTAAGGTGGGCTCTAGTAAATAAAACGGTACGATAATAGTGAGGGGAAAACTATTTATTTTTAAAGAAAAATAAAGATATTAAGACATTTTTTCATTGAATTTATAAAGATGCCGTCACTTCAACTGCAAAAATGAGAGTTAAACAGTTATGATATCCCATGGTAGGAGTTGCTAGACGCAAAATTATCAAATAATCCCAAATACTGACAATCGTCAGAACCTGAAAGCTGTTACATTTTTACAAGAAACGTCTAAATTAAAGGTTTTATGTGTGTCAGGTTAACAAAGTCATGTGCATTATATGAAAAAATAATTGATAGAAAATGTAAGGCAAAACTGTAACTGTAGCTAACATATGTTAACATATTATATTATAACTTTTGATAAAGCCACCTATTACAAGAACAATAACGTCACATAACTTCATAGAATATAAAAGAACAGAATGGAAGATATAAACAATAATCTGGTTCTGATCATAGATGTTTCCATAAGCAACACAAATCTGATGAATCATTTAATTAATATCCCGTCCTCATTTTCCGTGCAAGAACGATATCAACTTAATATACGTTTCTATACTGTCAATTTACTATCTTCTCAATTTGATTTCAAAAACAAATTTCTTAAGATTAAGTAGCGAGGCATAATCGACAAGCTCCACGCAATTACCGCACGCGGCGCGGCGCAGATAAAACAAAGACAACCCTTGCTCCCCCGCTCTCGCCCCCGCCCCGGTACTACCCCGCGACTTATTCACATACAAAGCCACTTGATGCCCGCAATTAAAATCTTAACATATAGGATTAATAAACACCACCTTGACTAGGGATGTCACTCACTTCAACAATCTAACATCGATAAATAAGGATAAAAATACAAAAATATTTAATGAATCCCACGAAAAATCAGAATGCGAAAATGCTACATATCGTAACAATTAATAATTTTTAGAATATAAATTATTTTTTGTGCTTATATTTTAAAACAATTGCTGTCCCTATCTTATCTAGTACCACTAAGGATGTAAGACAGTCTTGTAATAACAATATTGATGTTCCTACCAAGACATATGTAAGTAATTAGAAATGACAATATTTAGCAGTACAAATGCGGTATCAAAGTGTGTTGTGCCTTGCTTAAAAAATTGATTTAATTTATCGATATCGTATAACACATCACTATCAATCCTAACAAACATCGTTAAGAGAGAGGTAGGACGTCTTTGAATTAAATTACACCTCGCTAACTCCAAACAATAATCTTTAACATTTCTCTCCCCCCCTCCCCCTGGTCCCACCCCCTCGTAAGCCTTCTACGACGTGTGGAGCGTCTTGCCGACTAAAGATAGGCCGATAACGAGTGGTTTTATGTGTAAGGTGTATGACACACTATTAGCGTTAAGATAACAAAACATGCGCCATACGACTCACTTAAACTCGACTGCGTAGTCGCGACATCTAGCGGAGAAACTGTAATATTTGCTTAACAACTTAGTTGAAACGTCATTTATATTCTACGTAGGACAAGCTTGTACATAGAGATTAAACTTATAATAACATTAGAAGTAACAAACCGTCCTTAATGTAATAAAATCAATCGATATCCTCTAGATAAAAACTCAAGGTCAATCAAAAACTTTACTTTTATGCAGTAAATATTTTATTCAAGTATTTTTTTTGTAAATATGACTGAATTATACAAGTGTTTTTCTATAATATACAAATTGATGATAAATCTTAGTAATATTATAAATGCGAATGTTTGAATGTATGGATGGAAGGATGTTTATTAGAAGGTACCTTCAAAATGGTTGTCTCGAAGTCTCGAAGAACACATAGGCTACTAATTAAGTTTCTGTTAATTCCGCGGACAGAATCGCGGGTGACAGCTAGAAAGATATAATTTTAAACAACACAAAAAACGTGTAGAGCAACAATAAGTGATATATTTAATCAGTGCCATTGTCCAATATCAGTAGTTCATTTAAGGTCTCGCTTGTTGACAAAGGTGCCCTAACCCGTTACTTAAGCCGACCTCAATAGTAGTTGAATTGCTTAATTGAGCGAGCGATTCAAAAGGGCCCAACTATCTTAATTATTAGCAAGGTGCTTAAGGGTTGAATTTACGATGTGTTAATACGACCCGATATACGTCGCCGCCAATTGCTCCAACCCTTAAATTAAATTTACCTGAGGGTATACGATCCCTTGTTGCCAACATTAAGCTAAGTATTATAACTTATACTTAACTTAGTGTTAATACAAGTATAGCACGTAATATTTGCTTTTATTCAATATAGTTATATGTGGAGAAAACTCTAATAAATAAATTATTCATTTGTATATTTGAGGTTTTATTACTATTGGATGAATTTTTAATATCGTAACTACATACAAGAAAAGGGTAGTTAAAAACAAAGAAACATGATAAACCATAGTCATTAACGCAGACTTTTTTCTTGCTTCAATTTAAAGATCAACGACCCCGGCAGTACCAGTACAGGCGCAAACTGAGGAAGTATACAATCTCAGTGAAGCTGAGCACACTACAGCCCAGGAAGAGGCCCGCCATGCCGCCCACAGCCACTGGAAGTTATCTCAAGGTCAAGAAATAAAACTATTTTAAATTAACGAATGAATCATTCACAAAATAAGTAATAAAACACTTACCAAGTACATCAGTAAAACCGAAGATGATATCTCGTCGGTACCTCATGCGAGGGTAGGTAACGATACCCCATTGTAAATTTGTGCCCAAGAACCACTCCTGACGTGCCTAAGAGACATACACATATTATAGTATTTACTCTAAGGGCGGCACTAAATGTCAAAATAATAATAACAAACTGATACAAACACTTGTTTGAATAACATAGTTGATGTCGTCGCAAATCGGGTAGCACTCACAGCTTACTTTCTTGCCGGAGTCGTCGCGCAGTTTGTAAAGTATATCTAAAATTATAGCGCAAAAGAATTTATGAGATATAACTTGTGTGTAATTAAATTATTCCATTTTATGATTTTCATACCTTTATAATTTGCCAAACAATGCAAGCCGTCGATATCACAAGTTTTTTCATCGCCTGTAAGAAATAAATAGCAAAATTGAATTTACGATAATTTTAAATTTATTATATCTAAACAGTGAATGAGTCTTTTGACGCACAACATATCATTATATATATTATTATATCATATATTAACTCACGGATTGTTCTATAAAAATGTGGAACACATCCACAATATTTGAGGCATAACTTAATTCTGCATTCCATACGGCACAGGGTGTACGTGTAGATGGCGTTGTGCTTCAGATTATTCTCGTGGGGAAATCTACATCGCCGCTGACCAATACTTAATCTAAGAAAATTACAAAGTTTCATTTGCTTTTTAAATACAATGGCTAGTGGTAAGTATGACATACCAAAATCTGGCACAAGTATTAAGAACTTAGAATTGTTTTTGCGACACAAGTAGCTGTTAAGGAAGATAATCAGGAAAATAATTTGTAATGTTTTTACTTAGCAGCTTCCGATGACGTGTACACGGTCACAGCGGTCACATAAATTTTCATATAGAAATTTTTTGACGATTGCTGATATTTAGTTGATATGTCTGGGACTTCGTATGGCCCATGAATGTACACCTAAAATACCGTCAAGATTTTTTAAGTATATTTAAAATTGAACACCTTAAAATATTTAACTAATTTAAAAAGTAAACTGACTCTATAAGAAGCTGAGATGTTAATAAGCTGAGCGAAAACCTCTCCGTCCAGGGGATGAATGAAAAAAGTTTCATTCTCAGTTTTCACAAGATTCCACTTGTCCGCTGCTCTGTACCTGGTAACAAACTCTCCAGCTTAAACACAAAAACATTTATAAATACACTAAGTTTAACAATACTATAAGAAACATACGTGGGAGAATTGTAAATAGCAACTTTTGAGTTGAAAGAATAACAAAGGCCCATCTCAGTAATGGTAGACACAGGGCCGAGAGTGACTCCAGCAGCGCCGATGTTAATGTCGGGCTTGAAGTCCGGCGCAAGCTCAAGGATCAGCCGCATGTAATGGTCGGCAGGCACCGCCCGGTAGCGTGGCAGCGACTCGAAAGTTTGGAACGACGCATTCGCCAGCGCATTGATGAATTCTCGAAGGTTCGATTTATCAGCCACCTCCGAGTTTCTAAGTTTGTTGAAACAATTGGGTAGTTACAGTCGTAAAGGATATATTTACGTAAGCATAGGCAATCGATTGATATGCGGATTACCGAACACATACCTAATATAATTTTCAAGTTTTCCTTCATCAACTTTATTTTCGATGCATATAGTTATAGCTGGAAATGTGGTGTTCCAAGCAAACATGTCCCGCTCCATGGAGACCACGGTGGGCGAGGACTGGTACCTCATCCATGTTGTGTGAGACAGATACATGGCGCCAAACAAGGACAGACATACCACAGACACCCAGAGGGAACTGCAAGAAATCAATAGAAATGAAAAGCAACATTGTCATGGAAGCTATTTGTGAATGAATGGAAGCCAAAAGCCAAAAGGATAGTAACATTTCACAAGGATGTCGTCTTGGAGCTACGAAATGATTTAGACCATGAATAGACGATGTTTCAAAAAATAAGCGCAGATATGATTTCGCTTTGTTTATTACAAGATTCAAAACTGATTGTTTCTTCATGATTTTTTTTCCATCATCACTTTTATTGGAATTCATGATTTAACCGACAAATAATAAAATGTTTGTGCATTAAATAGTGTGTTATACGTATTAGATGATCCGTGAGAATGTAACACACAAGCCTGTTATTATATCCTGAGGCCTTAATGAAATCTAATAACTAAATCGTTTATACAACATCATAGCTATCGTGACAATAGTCAATTACAAGGATATTACAATTATATCGCCTGAATCAGTTCATGCTTGTAACAGGATCGGCGACGAAACGAATACGTTTATCCCTTTCAATATCTGTCATACTAATTAATGCTTTAACGTTATAGGTTTAATGGCTAAATTGGTTTGCAACAAAGAAGATATCAATAATAGTACCTGTGTCGCTGTCTCTATAATTGCTACATTAATATGAATGACCTCGCAATTTATCAGGTTTATAATATTTGTTAGTTTCAAGCATTGTGTTATCTTGATATGACATGATGTACACAGGTAATTTGTACTAGTATTACATAAAATACTAGCGGACCCGACAGACGTTGTCCTGTCTACACGTCTTTAATTTAAATAAATTAATATGAAGTTAATATTTGATGAAAACTGTGAATCTAAACCATTCCCAGATCACCTTGAACACACACAAAAATTTCATCAAAATCGGTCCAGTCGTTTGAGAGAAGTTCAGTGACATACACACTCATAGAAGAATTATATATATAAAGATTAGAAAGCGATTTCCAAATAAACTTCGTCTGATTCACAGTTGAAAAAAATATTTATAAGGAACCAAGCATAATACAAAAATAATCATTTGCTTCTAAAAGTAAATTAACACTTGACGAAAGCAAATACTTTTTTCAATTATCAAATCAAATACAAACATAAAAAGGAAAAGCTACAAAAGAATAACATCACGTAAAAGGTAAACAAGCTGAAACGTTACCTCGTAGCAGCAAAGCCGCTGTAAAGTCTAATAATTTCCGAAGTGTCATGTCGTCGAGAAATAAATGAAGTGGAGAAAATAAATTTCATTTAAAAATCACGGCAGACCATTATTTTCTCCAGCTTCCCCTAATTAATTTCTTGTCACCGTCTAGATCGGCCGTTGTGGCCGTGACAGGGACAGAGAAAAGGACGCCCTTACGTGCGGACGATTAGTACGAAAGAGACGGCCGTATGAAGGTAAGTGTGCTTCATTACCATCTTTCAGTAGTTAACGGAAGCAAGATACGAAGTTTGCTCCGGTCGAGTTCTGCTCGCCTGGTACTTGTTATTAATGACCGTTAGGAATAAATACGAAATTTTCTCCAAGATTTTCCTCCTGTAAAGTACTGCCACGAATTATTAAAGCAACCAAAGCGGAAAGTTAGAGGAAGAAAATATAATAGCAGGAAAACCATTCCTCTTACTATTTTCAAATAATTCAATGAGAATTATCAGTTTCCTTTTTGATGTTAGTTTTCTTGCATTTAACGAAGTTATTCAATATTAATGAAAAACATGAATACTCTGTCTCACAATAATCATCTATAAATATTAGGATTGCTTCTTACTTTGACACTGGTTACATTTACCTTTAATGAATTTGAATGAGCCATTGTCTTGATAAAACATTAGCTTCATCATTACAACAGGCACAGGGAGGTACAGGGTGGGGGAAGTCAGGGCGGAGGGGGGGGGGGAGCACACGCGAGATATAATTAACAAGCTTAATTTTCTTGTACGAGTTGTATTCGAGATGTGCCTGAAGAATGTTTACAGAAAGTAGCGGGTAAATATTGCCATTGGAAACGTCGAGGTAGAAACTTGCGAGGCTAACATAACATGGAGTCAGAACTACTTATATATTGTAATGTATTCATTTACAACTATTACATGACTTGCAACTCTTTAGTTTTAAGGTTAAAGGCAATGGTAATTTTTGCTCTGCGAAATTTTATAATTGATTTTATATATATCACTTAATTCTGTCTATTAAAAGCCATAAATAAGTCATTTTTCTATCAAAAATAAACTTGAGAAATACGTAAAGTCATTAAAATGATTACAAAATCGTACTCCCTACTAGCTGAGCTACGACACCGCCACTTAATTTGAATATCCGGCACAACTGAGTGTTTAATAAAACATTCAGTTTGATTTACATCCTTACAAATCCGTACCTTTTGCGCTTTATTTAGTGTAAACACGCCCTTACAATGTTGCCGAGAGTTTCGTGGAGTCTTCATTTTGCGTTTTCAATTTTGTTAGCGATTACACAATTTGAATTTTCAGTTTAATTGAGTTACTGGAGTGTTTGCGCACAGCTTTATTGAATACCTTTTAAATTAATCATACTATAGGATATCTCTTACATTATTTTCATTTCATATTACAGATGAAACATTAATCAATTTACATCAGAAAGAGGCATTATTTTAGAGACACTGTTTCAAATATCTTTACCAGAAAATAGACTAAACCTATCGCTTGGTTTTGGCTGGCATTAATTTACCGTGCGACTGTTGAAAAAAGAAAAAAATCTTTATTTAACATCTTGCTGAATTGTCTGAAAGTCGCATATAGAAAATCCTGATACGTAAGTTCACCTTCAATATCGGCTTTAACGCGTACACAAAGCGGAATGTTTTAGAGGCAGTTTAGCAGTGCAAGGCAATAAGACGCAGGCAAATTGCCTCCTGCGAGGTAACACCTCCTAATAAAAATTCCTGCAAATCAATACGTTCTCCTTTACGCTTTTTGTATTGTATTTTATTTTGTTATTCGCCTCTGCCTCGTGTTAAAGGGACAATACTAGGATCTTGTATGTGTAGCAGGATTTAATAGGTTTGATATTGGCTATTGTTAAATAACAACCAAATACTGAAGTAACAAATACTAATAACTTTAGTTATTTATAATTATATTTTGTCGTACTGGAATGCGACTGGATCACAAGACTGGATCATCATATCTATGATATATTTTAGTTATTCAAAACATACAAAAAGAGATTTTACTCGAAAGCATCTTAGATTTCTTGATAAAAGACAATTTCATTAAGCACAAACGTATTGATTAAAGATTAGATTGGCTCTTTAAGCTTCTTTCACAGTTAAACTTTTTGATGTATTTGTTATCAAGTATCAAGAGTAGTCGCTCATGTTACAAAAGCAACAGTAAATGGAATACACGTTGGATTCCGCGTCCTGTGTTTGCGATTTGCATGGCGCGTGTGTGTGTGTGTGCGCGCATGTAGCGATACAGTACCGCGCACGTGTGTGCATCCCGATTGACATAAAGGAGCTAAATGCTAGGGGCTGGCTCGTTTGAAACGCTTAGCACCAGTATTTATTGGCACGTACAGGATAAGCAAAAATTCCAATAAAAGTCCTCGGGAATTTCGATGGAAAAGAATAATGTTTAATTTGTCCGATGAGAGCGGACGACGAGATTTATGTGCTTCTCCTATTTGTGTCGTTTGACGACGAATTAAATGTTCCTTTGCGATCTGATGGAGTTTGCCTGTTTATACGGAATGTTGCGTAGGAGGCTTTCAATGAATAACATTTCTTCAAAAATTAAAACAAGAATAAAGTACTTATAAAAAAAAGATTGTGAATTATCTGGCAAACTAGTTAGATACGAACAAATATATTGTTAAGTGTCAGTCATAGAGTACAGAGCGTAAATATTAAAAACTTTCGTTTAATTCAATTAAAAATAGTAAAGAATTCGTGCCATTGCTAAGGCGACTGTATCACTATTCAGTCAGACTCTCGTATTAGAGAAAACATTAATAATTGAACACAATAAAACGATAACATATCAAAACTAATTCCCTGCATACAAAAACCCAGTCAGTATAGTTGTAAGTGACACATGTCGTGTGACGTGACATGTCGCAGGACGGAGGATGACGGCTAGATTTAACTATTATATCTATGTTATGGAAATATTATTTTATAATTATGTGAATTAGTTTTCAGTTAAAATGCTTTGTCAGTGTTGGATTAAGTCGCCATGGGTAAAAAACACTATTAGAGAATTAAAAATTAAATTATCGAGCAATAGCGTATCTTTTATTTAAACCAAACAATCACGTATACTAAACAACGACCTCTAACTACAGGACTATGACTAGAGTTACACTTGTATTAGTATATATTGTTGTCTCTGTTTTATCTGCCAGAATGAAAGGGATGACAATAAGAAAATGTTCATTTTTAGAAATCCCAGGACATGAATATAAACAATATACTACCAAAAATGTTATAATCTTGTATAAAAAGCGGTAGACAAGAGAAATTATCTGATTATCTGGCGCAGATGGCAGTAAAAAGTAAGTGAAGTGTACAGCGCTCACCTCAGCTAAACGCAATTAGATTCGTCTCGGGAGACTGACGCGGACGCCGCTCGTAGTCTAAGAGCCTGCCAACAAAAATACATTGCATTGAACAAACTCATAAACTAAGTCCATTTTTTAGTTTATTCCAAACCATACGTTTCACGTGATGTAAGATTTTTCCAAAGTGTAAAACGTAACATTGGTGATAGAAATAATTAGATATATTTGAAGATTTTTATTTTATTACGACATACGAAGGAACATTATTTTAGAGTGATATTACTATCAAAATAAACATTTTAAATTTTCAAACCAGAGAATAACAATAAAACTTTTTAACATCAAGTAAATGTTGGGTATACTACTCTTAGACTATATGGACCCCGTCACTGATTTACATATAAATTGTAGCTAACTCACGTGGCGTCTCTTACTTTTAACTGCTGTAACCGCACTCCAGCGACCTCCCCCGGATTCCCCTCCACGTGCCCTTTCCTCTCCCCTACCACGAGTTTGTTGCGACCTTTACAAAAATACACTGAATTATTTTACATACGTTCTTATGTTTTTTTTACTGTCCAAAAGAATTATACCAATTCTATTATACAGAAAATAAAATTACAAAAAGATAAAGCCATTTAATGATATTAGGAAAACATTTTAACAAAAAGTAAAAGTCGTTTGTTGTCAAGTTATTTGAAATACCTTTGACATTGTAATCCATCGCCATCATTCTCAGATATTCGGAGGCATTCATCAAGATTTGTCGTGCATTTCGTACATTCGCTGTCACAAAAACTGGAGAGAAATATATCGTGGAGTTAGTGGACAGTGTAATTCAATTTAGTAAATGAGATTTTCCGTCGAGTTACCTGCGACTTCGCCCCTTCATATCATGTTATCTTATAAGATAAAAGTTATTACGATCTTCAGATATTTGAGCCAACGTTTGGCGAAATGTTTATTTGCTAAAAGAAGAAAAAAGTTTGAGTTCTTTTCAAATGTAATGACAACTATTTTCATACATTCTTCTTCTTGAAGTGCCTCTACGACTATGCTGACGGCAAGTTCTCGATATTTTACATTCATCAAAATATTAATATCAATTATTTATAATTGGCAATAACGCTGACTGGAAGTTTTTATTTTGTTTTTATTCCATTAAACTCAATTATTAAAAATATCTATACTGTGTTATTAATCGCATTTGATATGTATTTTAGACTATCTAGTTCATAATTGTTTAAGGTGAAAAGTTCGTTAAATTTGATATTGCAGAATAGTGTATCCTTATTTACACCAGTGTTGGCTATATTGGCCAAACTCAAGGGTCGAGCGAGCAAATTAGATTGGCACAAGTGGGGTCAGACGACGCCCGGGGTGGACAGCGAGGGGACAGGGAATCATATCGCTTGCTTATCAAAACACTAAAGAAATATGAGAATCGCTTTGTTAAAATAGCTTTTCCAGAATTCGCAGCTTGAAAACGGAAATGTTTTCTTCTTAACCTTTGTTTGCATGAACACATTCAAAATTACCATTTTATATAACACTTCTTAATAAGTTAAAATTTTTGTATCTTATCCTTCTAAAAGATGTTTTGTTAAAGAAGATATAGGTTTTTCTAACTTGCGCAACAAGAATAATTATAGAATAGATTTATTTTTTCATTTCACAAAAGTCACGAAAGCTAAAATAAGTAAAACTTTTGACTTAATCGTTAAAAATAAAGAGCCGCATCGTCGACGTGTCGTGAACATGAAAGCGGCTCGCAGGCGCATTTCTAAATCAAAACACGGGCCGTTACCCGCGAGAGTGACTTGCGGAAAATTGGAAAACGAAACAAGGTGAAAAATATTATTAAGTGGAGCGCTCAGCGGCGCCACGGCGCGGGCCGCACGCCGCCGCACGCCGCAGGGGCGCCACCGTGCGGCCCGCAACGGAACTCACACCTCCCGTGTGCTGATTGGACTGACGATCGGCTTCTATTCCCGCGTTGCAATTTATATACAATTCTTACTTAAAGTTTTGTTTTTGATAATAACACTAAATAAAGATATTGTTCCTATTTATTTAACAAAAAATATAATTTTAACTATTTATCTTAATTTATCACATAGCCTTAGCAAACTTTGTCTAGAATGCTTAGCTAAATATAAAGTGGATATATTGTTACAAAGGAAAAATACACACTTGGTCAGTAAATGCTTACTCATCTCATCAAAGATTGAGATTTATGTGCGAGGTAATCTCTGTGCATAAGGTAGGGCTCGGGGCGTACTTTAGCGCAGGTCCCCGACTTTACCGGACGCACATCTATTCATTGACAGTCAATTGGGTCTACAAATCGAGCCGGTGGTCTTAAACGACAACCTTTTAGCGGAGGTGGAGGAAGGGTCCGGTATTAGCCGCACGAGGAGAACAGTTTTTCTTACGACGCTGACACACAGACGTGACGTTTTTTTTTCTTTAATTAGTTACATTTTAAGTATCTTACTTCTTACAAACATCGTATTATCGTTTAATATACGTAACTCCATACTTATTCGAAGATGAATCATATTTAATTTTAAAAAGGAAGTTACTGACATCGTGAAAAGATTATTAAGTTCATCTAACTGATGTTACGTCTACATCTCTCCCTAAAATGATCATCTTATTGCAACTTACTTGACGAGATTCAAAGAAACCTTCCTAATAGAGATTATTGATATTCTGATAGATGTCTTCTCTTGTCAATGGTACGACAAGCATCGATGCATTGATATTGCAATCTTTTCTAACAGAACAGTGTTGCCACAATACTGAACAACTTCATTTTCTGTTTTTCTTCCTAAAATTTTTCGTTGTATAAAGTTTCTAGTGAGCAGTGTGTGTGGGGTAGTTCTTTCACGGTCGATCGGGCGCCCACCTCGCCGCACCTCTTTACGGCGACCGGCCGCTGATAGCTCCAATTACCGCCGGACCTGAGCCGCACCGGACTTGGCATTTATGGCCACGACTCGCCGATATACGACCAAATTTATTATGTGCTTCACAAAGTATTCCGCCTTTTACTTTCTTTTATCATTTCCGAAGCAGACCTATCTATATAAAGAGATTTTGAAAGTGTTCTTTACAGAAATATCCCTTTTACTGTGGTTTAGATTTATATTAGGAAGTGTAAAATGAGGCAAGTGTCCTAATTTTAGTCCTCTCTCTATTCCCACCCTTCTTGTAAAGAAAGGATAAGACAGGAATTTGGATTATGGATGCATAGGTAGGGTAAATATTCTCTTTCTGGGCATCCCTTCCTCCATCGATTAGAGGTCAGCAACGTATCTGCAATTGTGGATGTCTATCGGCAACGTTCGCTTCGTTATTCGGCCCTTATGAAATAAAACAAATAACATTAAAACCATCTTGTGAGTAACATGATTCTAAACAATTTTCAAAGAAAAGAAGTAATAGTTATATCTTGATTATTATCTAATTACAAAGCCAGTTACAATGAATGAAGAGAGAAAAACTAAGCGACATTCCATCATTGTCAATGCCTGATGGATGGCTGTACACTGACATTCATTAACGTTCATTCGTTTACACAGGAAACAAGCCATCAAGGTTATGTTTCAATCGATTTCTTTGTTCCAAACAGATTTAGGTTAATGAAATATAGACAAATGAGCATTAATTAATATTCAAAATGCTGGTTTTATCTTAAAAAAATATGTGGAATTCATTGTATTTTACCTAGCTGTCCTAACAAACAATTCCATTGCAATACAACATGACTAAAAGTTTAATTCTCATAGCGACTTTGTAGCACTGTTGTAGATTTTCGTAGACATTAGTGTGTGTTTTCTGTAGATATCTCTATCATCTCTAGATGTCTAATGAATGGTTTAAGATGTATTTTTCAATTGTTTTCGTTCTTTCATATATATTGTTGGTCCTTGTATTTGCTTCTATTGTCTCATCGTTTAGCGGTAAACTGAGAGCGTTGCAATCTGATACACCTTTTACCGCAGACAAACAACCATCTCAGGTGATTGTGCCCAGGCGGGGGAGCGAGGGTATATTATTTATTTAACCAGAGATATCAAACTGCCTACCCATTATACCGATTTCTATCCCTATGTTTGACTTGTATCGCTTCTCTTTACTTTGTTAACTCTAAACAGTTGCTATTTACACACCTAAAAAAATAAACTCTCAAAAATTTAGCAAACAAACTTGAAAACATATTTTCAGAATCATTTAGAAAAAACATTTCAATTGCAACTGGAATATTAAACCGGTCAATCCCTCTTTAATCTGTAATGTAAATGTACAATGTTTAACAATTTTTGTTTTAATATCAACAATAATTTGAACTTATTAATCACCAAAACGTGAGACGTCCATGACTCAGGTGTCAAGCACGTGACTTGCAATCTGCAAGTCCTGGGTTCGAATCCCGCCATGTACCAATATGTTTTTCGATTTTATCCGATATGTACATTTATCCGACGTTCTTACGGTGAAGGAAAACATCGTGATGCAATCTGTACATATCTGAGAAGAAATTCAAAGATATGTGTGAAGTCAACCAACCCGCACTTGGCCAGAGTGGTTGACTATGTCCTAATCACCCTTATCTTAGGGTAGGCTCCGAGCCCCTCGGTATGGACGGATAGTGAGCTGTTGATAAATCACAAAAAACTATAAGGTTAAGTACATTTCAAGTAGCAATTTCCTCATGCCTACAAACTTACACATTGCATACTCATATCAGAAACAGTATTGTTGTATTTGACGTAGCGTTACTTATAAAATCATTATAACTCATACAAAATGTTGTGCAAGAAGCAATTTCTGCGGCGATTCCTTTCAATTATCGCGTTGTAGCTTCGTAGCATCGTAACTTCATAGCGTCGTAGCCGATATCGGCGCTCTAAGTAGAGGTGGGTCCTCAGAGGCACGTACGCCGGGGGGATTATAGCAGGTAATCTGGCAACACTTACAATAAATATCAAGCTTACTGCTTTATCCTTATTATTATGTTGGAAATAGAATCAAATGTTTTATTATTAATTAACTTAAACAAGTTAATACAAGATTTTAACTGATCATCTAATGTATTTAAGTGAAAGAGATTAATATACTGTTTAATTCACTTTCTTTTCATAAAATAGATAAAGAAGTAATTACCACAACTATAATAATAGCACTTATTTAATTAATAAAGAAGTAAATACTTATTACTTTCATTTTTACCAGCTGGCACTCAATATTATCTGACTCCAACATTCTCTTTCATTCGCCACCTGTTTACGAACATCTGCAGAAACTCTCAACGAAACGCCGTCACAAATGAATTGGCCGTATAACCTGGGGTTGATGTCATATTACCTATTTAAAAGTTGTTCGCTGCAGGTGACTATTTACTAACAAAGTTACATTTACAGTTCCTACACAATAAATTGATTCTTATTTGGTGAGCAGTAAGGTTTATTTTGAATGCAGTTGTAGGAGAGGTCTCCCTCTTTCCTTGTGGAAATATCTGACGGTTGGTGACGTTTAATCTCGCGTGGCGCGGCGGTCGCGCGCGTATCATTCGCAGTCCGCCGCTAGTGATGTCCCTATTGATAAATTCAACTATTTTATTAGAACCCAAAAAGTAACGATAGTTTTTCTAACTTGCATTCTGAATATTCTGTTTTATTTCATTCTTACAAATATATTTGGTATAATGTCACTAAACTACTAATTACCTATATATTAAAGAAAAACTGATACATTTTTCAAGCTGTGTTAGACAGATTTCTTGTATTTATTAAATTAGAAAATCTAGTACAGATTATTATTTTTAATATGATTTAAATCCAATATTAGAATGAATGAAGTCTCAATGCTAATTGTCTAGACTATTCTCACACATATTTTGCCAACTCGAATAGAGGAAACGTGTGAAAATAAGTAGGCTTTAATACTGAGTTTGTATATACTAAGTTAGAAACAAAATTGTTGTTATTAAATTAAATGATAATAATCGACATGAACACGACAGGAGCCCCTCACTAACAACGCGTCTGCAGAAATTCAATTAACATTACCTCCAGTCGCGTGCACCTTTATTTCCGTTCGGAGTCACTTAGTTCTCCTGCCCCTCCCCCTACCCTCGCTGCCACCATACCGCTTGTGAGGGGGGGGGAGTCTTAGACGCCAGTAATGAGGTCCGGTGATCGTTTAGTTTGGAGGTAATGGGCTACGTGAGTTTCAGTCCAGTTAGGAAACGGAATGTAGATACAGTGAACTTAACTTGGAATGTTTCCTGTATCTTTGTTTAATCAAGTGGTGAATGTAAAAGGAAGTTATTAGAACGATACGGTTTTCTTTTCGTTTAATAATAAAAATATAGTTGACTGATTTATAAATAATGATATGAGCCTTAAGCATAGCATACAAATAAATGTATTTAAAGTAAGAAAATAATCATTTAAATGTTTACCAAATTCACTAATGCATAAGCACTTCGAAGACCAAATATAATTGGAAAATAAAATGATATATTTAAAATAAAATACGTTTCGAGAACAAAGCAATTTTGCTTTTCCACAAAGGTAATAGTGTCCTTGTGTAACAAAAAATTGGAGACGGAGAGCGATGCCCGTCACGATAGCCGTCACAGATAAGAAACCTCTTAGAGGTGGCTCTGCCGCGCCATCTCGTTGCGAAGGGTTCAGATACGACACGGGGACGAAATTGATCTCACTCTAATGCCATGCAATTTTCTTATAAAATACATTTTTTTACATATACGTAATTTAAGACAACGATTGGGCCACTTACTCGATTCAATTACTATTTTGTAATATATTTTAATATTTTGATACACAATTGTATTCAAACTTCCGATCCTGTGGTTGCATAAACTTAATAAATTCCCAGCACTATGCAGAATGTATTTTCCGTTGTAAAACTCCCGGAGTATGCTCGCATCCGCCCGAGGCAGCTCTAGTGATGTAATGTAAATAGCTCAATAATTCATCGATATTCGCTTGAATCCAGACTGTATAACTCACCGCGTGACGTGCAATCTTGTACACTAAGAATTTTATCGATATAAATATAATTTATACTACACGCCGCCAATTTCTTGATGCAAGGCAACATTATGCAGTAAATTAACATATATTTTATACGTTTTATTTACTAATTGTTTTGATAAACAAATACATTTAGCAAATTCATCCTGAGTTATACATTTAACAATGAATCGTCTTCTAACTAAAATACACCGAGAAAGTAATGTCATTAATACAAACAAGTCATTGTTTCAAGTATTTTAATCCATCTTCATAATAAGACAATAAAAAGTTCCAAAGACAAAAAAAGCAAGAAGGTAAATTAAATCGTAATTATAGTTAAAAGGTTAAAATTAATTTTATTCGATTTATCGATAAGAAATGTAACATCACTACGAGTACGCCTTGGAATGTGACAAATGTCGCGCAGTCGCCGGACCCGTGCGTCCTCAGATTGTCTCTAAACACACAATTTCACTCTTATTTCCAAAACTAATGTTTCACGTCACGTTGAATTTCCCAAAGATATCGTGCGAGATGATACCTTTTACATTACGTGCCTTAAGAATTAATAATTTAGTTTTAATACCAATATAACTTCTTATTTGATAAATTCAAGATAATTTTTTGTCAAGTTGTTTTATTAGTGAAGAAAGGTCATATAAATACTAAAAATCTCCAATAAGCAAAAAGAGTTACAGTCTTTTATCAGTTAAAAAATCTTATTAAAAAAAATAAAAAAGATAATTTCCTTTAATCTTTACTCTTTATAAATTCACCAAAGCCGAGGAAAAATTGAGTTACTGAACACCTTAATCTCCGCGTTGTAAGATGAGATTTTGCAATATTAATTAGTTACATAAGGCCTGCGATACACAAGGAGAAAAATGAAAATGGAAATTCTAACAAAAACGCTGTATATCTTTATGATAAAAAAATACTTCTGTTAAAAATTATGTAATTTGGCCATAATTAAAAAGGTAAAAATAAGTAGTCATAATTATATCAAAACAACAAAGATTTTTCATTAAAACAACCTTGTACATTGCATTTTTTCTTATTCCATGTTATTACACTTTTGGGAACAACGCTAGTGTGTAGCGTTCTTTATACGTCTCGGCAGTTTTGAGCGTCGGCAGTGGATTTCCGAAAGCAAAGCGACTGCTCTTTATTAATTGGCTTGCATTCGTTTGCATGAATTACTCAGGTATCCACTCAGCTGCCGCTTTTGCTAGTCGTTTGAGTGAGTACACTTTTTTCATACTTAAACATTGACCGTGAAACAACCTTCTTTGTGCTAAAGATAATTAATCTATATCTCATCATGTAATAGGAAAATAATCGAATGTAAAAGATAAATGAATTTAAACTCCAAGTTTGCAGCTTAACATGTCTCATCACACGTTAAACATTGCATTTAGATTATCCAAGAAAGGGAGCAAAGTTTAAAACAATAGTTAGAGCAAACTTGGTCCTTGCACAGAGTACCGTCAGCACCGCAAGCCGCCCCGCGCCGCCCCGCACCGGATCAGGTAGAGCGGATTATTCCGGCCCAGTGCGGTTCAAACCGGATCCAACACGGTTTTAGACTTACGGACTAAGCGAGTTTGTTACAGATATAGGTAATGGATAGCGATGGATAAACTAATAATGGTTAAATAGATAGGAATAGAAAAGCGATGATCGCAAGTTTTCTGTTATAGTATTAATTAAATATAACTCAGTAATACTGTTGTAGTAACTGAGGTTAAACTAAGTTAAAGATTTGTAGTAAAACCATTTAAAATGCAAAAGACACAAAATTGACGACTTCTAATCATAAAGCACCTAAAGCCTAACAAGGCAATTCCCTGTCGGTATATGAAACAAAGGTACAATAATGTTCTTTTTATCAACAGCAGACTGTCATCTGTCAGCCGGGGGCGCGCTGTCAAAACTTATCCAAACTTGTTCGGTGCAAAATTTTCATCAAGTGTTTTGACAAACACCTGTACCGTAAACAAAACTTTCTTTTGCAAGAATCCTGCTTGTATGGAAGAGAAATAATTCTAATTTACGTTAAAAAAAAGTTCTAACAATAAACTAAAAACAAACTTATTGTTAAATTTTCCATTGTAAAGTAAAAGAAATAATCGACAAGAATTACCTTGAAAGAGTCGCTCAAACATTTCTAAGTAATGATATCAGAGGAAGTTGAGTCGAGAGCGAGAGTAACGCGACTTCGCAAATTGAAATTATTTCTTTCATTAAAACTACGGAGCGCCGCTTCAGCTTCAGGTGAACTTTTTTAAGTATCCAATTCGTAGAGAAGTTTTACTTTGCGGTGCCGGCGGCGGCGGAGCGGCGGTCAGCTAATCGAAAAACCTTTATTTTTAAGCTCTGCCACATTTCAGTGTCTCTTCTCGTTTTTTTTTAATATTTTATGCTTTTGATGTTGAAGTAATATGTTCTTTAAACTCATATAACATTTTAATCAACCTGTTTTTGGTTATCGTTTAAACGAATCCTTAGTAATTCTTTTAAGCGGCAGTTAATCTTTAAAAAACAAACTGCTAGAGGTCTTAGTCTGTCTTCCAGTCGAGCGGACCTGGTACCTCTAGATACGGGAATTGACACGGCATGAGTCCCGAGGGTCGGCGATCTAATCCGCAGGTGAGCCGCGCCGGGATTACAGGATCCCTGTCTGGCCGGGATCCGTCTCGCTGATGTATCATTGAATTGAATCCCATCGACAGATGTCGCTGTTTATTGGGGAGACGGTGGATATGGATTTAATGGATGATGTCTATACTTTAACCTTTACTTATCATAAGTTTTATCGTAGCCTCAAAGTTATTTGGTAAGATATTTGTACCACGCCTTAACATAGAAATACAATTGTAGTGAATTGTCTGCTCGTCTGCTTAGCATTCCATGGCCTGCCGTCACTAACTTCGTTCTTCTCTGAGTGACAATATAAGTAAATAAAAGTGTACCTCTCGTTAGCAGCGCCGCGGGCGGAGACAGGTGGGGCTCTGAATAGTCAATTAATTTTATTTACAGCCGTCTTGTTTGCGCGCCGCGGCGTCGCACAGGGAATTACAAATTCCCTTGAAAAGGTAAGATTCTTAATTTTCCGCAGACTTTCGCGGCTGAATTACTAAGTAACTCTGCGGATGCAGGGGAAGCTGAAAACTTGAAACGTCCCCGGACATTTCCAGTTATTTAATAATAAACAAGAAATACTACCTCAGTATATTTATATTCACGACTCGATTACATATTCTGTACCGTTGAAATTGTAAAAGTTTAAAAGTTTTTTAAAAGGTAAGCGATTTTTTTCAAATCCTAAAAGAATAAATACTTAATAAAAACAAATAAGTAAAAGAAGAGAATGAGGCATATACTCATAGAATATTGGAGGGTTATTTTTGACGCGCGGCTCCCGGACCCCGGCTAGCCTACTAACCAATATTCCGGGGCATTTGTATCCGTCTGCAAGTTTCACAACGGCATTACTCTCCCGGCTAATCCGGGTACACTATTAACCGTTTCCCGGACCAGCGCAGGGACGTACTCATTTCAATATTCAATGTTAGAAACGTCTTATGTATATGTCGGAAATAGATTAAAATTAATAAAAAAAAATATAGTAGAAAAAGATTGCATATAATTCTTAGGAAACTTAACATTTAATAATAAACAATAAAAAAACATTGTAAATTAACTTATTTAATCAAAAAATAATTAAATAAAGATTATTAAACTTGATTCGAAGTACATATACAAATGAATTTTGACAGTCGAAACCCCTACGAAAAACTTTTAAATACTTTTCAAATGTTGAATGAAAAGTTTAAAGATTTTCCAAACAACTGCTTTTAATTTTCGCCATCTCTCAATTATCTGAGATGAATACTGATTACAAATAAATAATTTGACTGTCTTTAATTTATTCTATTTTGCGAAAATATAAAACATATAAAAGCTAGTCCCTTTCCTGTTACATACAAGCACTTTATTATCAAGATAATGTTCCCACATGCCACATCCCATCCGAATTGGCTCAATTAAGTTCACCTAACATTAATCATGACTCGGTACTACCTTGAATACCACTTAATAAAATTTCCTTCCCGTTCGAGTCCCGCCCAAATCCGTCTCCTTGTGACAAAGAAAAATTGTAACGAATTGTGCGGGACCCTTCACCGACCTTTGAGGTACATACGATGTTATTTCTACCGCAAAATGAACTTTGTTTTACTACAATTAAAGTTAAATTTACATTATAATAGGGAATTACAACTAAGTTTACAAGTTGAAAGAAAAATGTCCTGGTACTTTTTTAGTTTAATAGTTTAAACGTATTTTGCATATAATACGTAGTTAATTAAAAATAAATTAATTAATAAGTGTTTAAAATTGTACCAAATACATATATTAAATTGTATAATAGTGAAGTTTTGTAAATAAAAATCCTATCTGCGGTTTGAAAATCATAGTTTAGATGCGTTTAGTTGAATAATACTAATGATAAGTTTGTACATGTAATGTTTCTTTTTATCCGCTAGCGTTTATGAATTGTACTTGGGACGTTACTGTAAAGGTAAGTGAGGCAAGATGTATGTCATTAATACGGTGTGGGATGAGCGATGGCGCGGCTCGTTTTCCTGTAAACGGGGAATAATGCGCCTGTTAACTCGACTCAATGGAGTGATTCATTCAGGCGAGTGCGTGTACCACGCGGCAATACTGCTCTGTGACTGATAGCCCTCTTGATTTATTACATGCAATCGAAATACTGGTTGCGAATACCTTTACTGTTTACGTTTATACGGTTTTTTTTATAAATACAGGATGTGGAAAAAAACATTCTGCATTTCTGAATAATATAATCCATAAATATAACGCAATTTAAATATTTAGCTATATTTTCGTGACCTTATGCAGAATTACATCTAGTCCATTGTATGGTTAACAAAATAATTTCCTGTATACTAAACACATTATAGAACATGGTACCTAAAAGTCAAAAGTGAATATTTATTATTGATAGAATTTCCAAATATTCTAGTACAATTTCCACGTGTCGCGATGTCGCGATGTCTCGATGTCGCGACTGTGGCGGCTGAGGCGTGCAGTGCCGCGGTATTTATGCAGCTTGCGCGCGGAAATTACTGTGACCGTTGCATTTGCATTTGGCGCGCGCGGCGTGTTTTATTGCCGCCATGTTTAATTTTACACGCTTATTAAAATTGTGGCGCGAACGTGCACTCTCCTTGACTGAACAACTTAATTAATTATATGTTTATCTTAATTTTAAGACTATGTCAGCTTAATCGCTGTGTAATAGGCATGTGAAATGGCATAGCATTAAACAAATTATATTCAACCGTTAACTTTTAAATCGTCGTGAGTAGCACGACATAATGGAGCATATCGGAACACCTGACAGAATGGCATGAATTAATATTATATGTTATCAATTGTTTGAGCAGCCTATACAAGCAATAGGCAATAGGTACTAGGCAATAATAGGCGGTGGAGCGGGGGAGCTGGGCGTGCAATGAGCGCCGGCAGCGCGTTGACACTCGCAGCCTCTACCTTTGTTTCATTTCCTGATATCTTTGTTACTTTTTTTCTAACGATAAGTCGATGGCTCATCAACTATGGAATAAGATTATATTTCTGTATAAATGTGATACTTGTTCTTCTGTTTTGTATAAAGACCTGATCGCTTGATATCGATAAAGAAAAAAGAAAGACCCCCAACTTATGCAGTTAAGCCAATAATTTAATGTCTATAAAAATATCATGCCGCTCTATTACGATATGGGCAATAGTTTTACATTTAAGTAAAGTCAAAATGCTATCTTTTCTCAGAATTCAATTTTAAAAAAGAAGTGGTCTCCATAGCGCGCAACAGATTTCGTTATTAGGTATGATCGGGCCGAGCCGGCACCGAACTGCGGATTTCAATAAAGCGATCGACCTTTTGTTACGTGCGCTAGCAATATTTGAGCTCAGCCCCCGCCCCGCACCGCACCGCGCC
>NW_013530872.1:276075-309865 GCF_000836235.2 Papilio xuthus
CCCTGCCTCCCCCCGCACCTCGGCAGCCACTGCGATATTAAAAGATTCATTTCAGATGAGCACACGTACATCATCCTGCACCACAATACTGCTGCTGCTCTCTAACTGCCTTTTTGCCGACGTTTGTTGCAGTTGATGACCCAACATGCTGCTACTGACTGTTTACTCAAAGATGAATCAACTTGGGTCGTATTTCTAAAAGTTTGCGTCTTGATTCATATTCCAATAGATCAACTGTGACTGAGTAAATTATAAATTAAATTTGCTAAATAAATCTACTATTAAGAGATGAAACTCGAGCTATGTGAAAATAGCCCCACTGAACATGATCGGTTACACTTGGAGAAACATTTAAGAATGTCTGCTGACTTTGCTTTACCTGCAAACTTCAAAGTTATTTCTACTTTGTAAGAACACAAAAGTAGACTATATAAAAACAAAATTCATGAAAGTTAAAGTAAACTTTGATAAACAGATGTCGGGCCCCAGACGTAAAATTAAATATAATTATATCCGGCGCCGGCGAGAGACAATGCATAGGTAATGTTCTAGAAACTTCGCAATATAAAAATCATGGAAACTCTGTAACTTCGGCGATCGAATAAAGTATTCATTAAAAGTGGGCAGAAGTTGTGCGGAGTCAGGTGGGGACCGCTGACGATGTAATGTTATATAACTTTGCCTAAATTAAAAACAATCTTCAAATTTTGAAACGACTACAAATTGCTTTTAACCAACAGGAAATAAGTAATATTATTACAATAGTAATGCAAGTTACGCGTATAAAATTATTTATTTTGTCAAATTTAAGTCAAATCCTGTCTTTGTTTGTTTTTCGAAAATGTATTTTAAAAATTCAAAATATGAGAAAGGCCTTAAATTAAACCGTTCAATATTACATGGACACATTGTTCTTGAGGTTCAGAATAGTAAGAGCAATGAAATATTCAACAAATCTACGTGCAGGTGTCGGCGATAGCCGTCGCCTTCTTTATGCATGAAGCCCGCGGGAGAGCCGAGCCGCGGACATGTGCTGTCAAAGAATAACACTGTTTTAACTCAGAAGCGCCATGAAATATAAGTTAAATATAAGACCATTTATTAAGATAAGTAAATGCGAAATAAAGTAGAGGAACATCACACGCAAACTTTTAACGACTACTAAACGATAATAATACTTGAGTCCATCATGCAGAAAAGTCTATTTGTAAATCAATGGAATTTGTTATTAAAATATTTTTATTAAGATATTAAAAAGCGAAACATCATAACAATAAGTTGATCATATTTTATACGTAATACCTATTCCCCTATCTGTTATACTATTTGTAGTAGAAAGAGCAACGCACCTCCGTATATTTACATTTATATTGGTGGGAGATGTCCGAGCGCCGCCGCCAGAGGTCCTCTCGTACGGACCGATCGATTCAATAACAATAACCTTTCTCTCCAACTTAAGACATTTTTTGTCATTTTATTTAAATCAATTCTACCTTCTCATAGAATATATTTTAGTTTCGTATGTACTTTAGAAATTACTTATTTACAAAAAACACTCACAAATATGTTCATACTCTCAGTCGGCTTCGACTCTATCTGCGCAGATTAAAAAAAAATCTTAATTAGTAGCCTGTGTGTTCTTCCAAACTATGTTCCACATCAATGCCAAATTTCATCAAAATCGGTCAAGCTATTATGCAGATGCCTTCCAACAAACATCCACCATCCATCCAAATAGCATTTATAATATTAGTAATATTTAATAATCTATTTAAAACTGGATATTATATCTTTATATCATAGTTGTCTCTAATATGTCTTCTATAACCAAAACAATGTAGATGAAAACAGCAATTAGATAAAGGGTAAGCTTCTAAATTAAGACTCGAGCGCATGAAACTGCATATTACCTGCTCCTAGTCTTATCAGGCAATGAATAATTCAGAAGTACGTAGCGAAGGACAACCGAGACTTTGTTTGAACACTCAAGAACAGCGAATAATCTTATTAATTCCGCAAGGGGTCTCTACTGCGGCCGCGGGAACGCTAATTTTTGTTACGTTATTGATGTTGTTAATTGCCTTGCAAAAGTTAAACACGACTAAAATGTTTTATTGACGGAAAGAACATCAAAGAAGGTTTTACTTTAAGAAATCTTAATAATATTATAAATGTGAATGTTTGTTCAAAGGTATCTCCAGAACGCATTATCAAATCTTACTAAAATTTGGCATAGATGTAGATCATAGTCTAAAGAATACATCGGCTACTAATGATGTCTTTTATTTGATAAAGTCGCGAAGAGAAAACCACATTTAATATAAATTATCGCCGCTGATAAAGTTAGTATAAAAAGAAATAATTATCGTAAGTACGGATAACCGTGGCACCTCTAAAGGTGCGGGGATTAGACATATCCCGCATGAGGGATGGAGGATGTAGAGATACAGTGTGACATTGATTGATTCAACTTGCCGATTCATACTCAATTGTACTGACACCTTCGATCTTTGCCAAATTGAACACAAATTTAAACATACGAAAAGGAATTCTATATCTATTTGAATAAGGTACATTAGGAATGTATAATATACATAGATTTGGTAATATCAGCCCTTCGAATCCGACGTGGCTGATTGATAGCAATAGAAAATGGAATAATACCTACGATAATACTGTATCATTATATATCAATGGGAAATATAAACCACAATTGTTATGTAAATTCAAATACACAAGCTTATACTAAACACATACTTAGTTAAAAAATAATATAAAACAAAGTATATAAGACACGTAATTATTTGTTTAGCAAATCAATGAAGCAAATGAAATATTTACCAATAAAACATGTTATAAAATCAAATTACAACGTATTGGTATATTTACAATGTAAATGTTAATTTAACATAAGCCGATGAGGCGATTAAAATAATCCAGTAAATTGGACGAGGCTTCACCTGACCGGCAGCGGCAGAGGGCAGCACTGCGCCGTCCCATTTATCCACCCTAATGAACAAAAACACGTTTAATCTGACATCCCGCGAAACTCCGCACAACAAAAACAAACAGCAACCTTAAATCCATATTGACAAAACGATACATAATTAAAACGTAAATATTGTTTGTTATGAGAGATTTTTTTAATGATGTAAAATTGCTTTTATCATTGAAGTAAATATAAAATAGAAAACGATAATCAAAGCATTTTGCTTGTTCTGTTTTCTTAAAATATTTTAATATATAAACATTTCAAAAATAATTTTAATAATTAGAAATTAATATTTTTCAAATTGATTTTCTCTACCATTTTACTATTAAGCAATTTGTTAATGTTTAAATACTCATATGCTTATAAGAAATTATTAATTCAATCAGTTGTAGGATTTATTAAAGAACAATAATAATACAGCTAAAGCTTTTGAGAATCCCTTATTAATAATAATAGACTAATTGTCCGATATATGAAGCACGATGTGAAGTTTATTCCTCGGACAAATCCCTCCATACATTTTTATTGGCCGCTTCACCTTCCGTCAAGCGACGTGACCGGCCTCCACTATCGATAGGCCAAAACACACTAGCAAATGTTACCTTTACTTAAATCAAGATATCATAGACGGATGTTTCAGGGCTGAAGATATTCCTTGCAAAGATTTTAAGCTCTCATATTTTACTATTAAAACAAGTCTATATTTAGATTAATGTTTTCGGCTAAAACGTCTGACAGGCGATTATCTTACACTGTATTTTCAACACGTCGTGGTTCTTTGCAGTGACAGAATAACGGACAAATCAACTGTTAACATTTTCCTATCTCTGACTGAGCTATTGGTGTTTGCTTAAAAATACTACAAATTACAAACACACAATGCATTCAAAACCTTATGTAGAGCGCAGGACATGGGGTGCGTGTGATTTGTTTCCGATTTCCTTGGCGCCTTCCCCCTGGCGGCCGCAGGTGGACTTACACGCACTCGCAAACTCCTACATTATTTGTAACCACTACTGCACTACATAAAACAGTATTAACATAATATTTTTTAAAAGCTTCTAAAAATCAAAAGACATTCGTAATCCATTTAACAGTATAAAACTCAAACTCTGGATAACTAAATATTGGAGTAGGTAAGTCTGCAAATTTCTGCGAGCAGTCGACTGAACTTTGAACCGTGGCGGTGTAATAACTCCAATGGAGAGGCTTTAATTAAAATTTTATCCTTTGAGAATTGCATCTACACATCTCTGAGAGGAGACTTTTACCAAGCAGTGGTCTGTTACCGAGATTAGAATGCAAATTTGAGAAACCGACCTTTTAGAGATAATTGTACCTTTGATAGAATAAAATACATTTAATATTGAAACTATTTGTTTGAAATAAAGTGAAATGTTGTGCAGCCTTATGTTTCTTTATAATTAGAAAGTCTAAAAACAAATGTTAAGATCATGTTTCCTAAATATTTTACAAAATTATTTATATGTTTGCAGTCAACACACATATATGCAAAAGTAAATTGGAAACTTATATAAAACACTTGGGTCGTGTAATAAAGGTCGCCAGTACAGTGCAGTTGTGTGTAAGGTCAGCGCGTGTGACCAAGTGTCACATAAACAACAAACTTCTAAGTTTTCATTACCTCTGCTCCGCTCAGATTTCAACTCAGTCGGCAAAAGTTCGCTAGACTTGTTACGATTTCATTTAACTTCTAAGATAAAGTTTTCTTCCGAAAAATGTATTTACCTTTTATAAACTTTGTAAGGGAATGTTTTAGATATTTGTACAAGGTGACATCGATTACATTCAGATATATATAAAATCGACCTTTATGTCTTATCCATAACTTTTATAATACCTAACCGTTAATCTTCCGTTCATTGAGTAACAATTTGTACATTTTAACAGTTTAATTAAATGTACAGAACCAGCAATGTACGTATTATTTCCTTTTATTTTCCAACTCAAATGATCGCGAACGTTTAGCTCACCTGGCGTCCGCATTGTTTGTCGGAGGGATGAACGCAAAAATAAGCGAGCGTCCAATCAACGGGGGGGCGAGAAAAAATGATCGGATTCGAATCACGTCCGGACGTCCGACAAAAAATTGTAGGTGTTCAGTCGCCATGCAGCGCCACCCCGTGTGTATTTGTGGAATTACGCAAGCCGCGGCTGTTGCGTGGTTATTAATGTTGCCAGATATTAGTTTTTGTTTTAATATTTTTTATACCAATAACTAATATAGCTTTAATGATTGGAACATTTTCTCGTAGCCATTATGTATGTTTAATACAGTCAAACCTCTTTTGAAGCTTTGTTAGTAATTACGTAGAAGTACAATAATTACTTATTTTTATCTCATAAGTGTTTATTTGAAAGGTATAGCATTCATTAAAAAGATACGAAATATTTAGATTTGGTTTGCAGAAAGTCTTACCAAAAAGGCTACGAGTGTTACATCCGTACTCCGAAGTAATGCAACCTGCATTCCGAGCGTACTTCCACACTCTGCGCCCCGCACCCCGCACCCCGCACCACGCACCCCGCACCCCGCACCCCACACCCCGCAAGGAAACCATTTGTTATCACCCCGAGAACTCACTTTATTTCTTGGTTGCTTGCTTTTGAATAAAACGCTGCAACGTCCTGAATTCATAATGTGTTCTGTTCTCTACATTATATTCGTATGAATTAATTTAACGTAAACTTAATTAAATATTACAGTAAATGTGTTAAAACTTATTTATTACGAGTTCAGCAGTCGCAGTTCTGTCTGCAGCAAAAATTCAAGGCGAAGCGAAAAACTTTCCGGTGTCATTATTGCCTGATAAAAATGGGGAAGTGAAAAAGAAAAAGCGATTAATACCCCATTGGGCGAACACGGGCCCGGACAATTACCTAGACCTCGCTTTTATTACACGAAAGTAATAAAAGAGGATTACGCATTCAATAACTCCGTCTGATAAAACTTTTAGAGCACCTGCCTTCGATTTACGAGCAACCCTTCACCCGCCGCGGCAGCAGCGCCTCATCACGCTCACTGGAAAACTTTCCACGCCATTTTACGCCACACTGAATACAATTGGCTTAGTTTTTCTTCTTACATTATCTATAAAAGTTAAAGTAAGTTAGTTCTACAAAAAAGTTAAAAAAAATAAAACTTTTATCCATTAACTTTGTCAAAATTAGTAAATTTAAAATATATAACATAGCTATGTTCTTTGTGAATTTCCAAAAAAAAAATCGTCAAAGTAAATGACACCATAATGAATTTGTTTTTTTTCTCTTATTTTCTTTATTTTATTACTTAAGCTGTTTATAAAATAATTTAAAATATCTAACAACTAACGATTTAAAATGTTTAATTTGAATTTTCTTTAAGCAAGAAGAAAAGCGGAAACCCGAGCGTCACGCCGGCAGACAGGTTTTTAATTAACAAACCCCAAACACTTTCCGACTGAGAGAAAAAATGTAAAGCCTTAACGAGTTTACCGAAGGTTCTTGTACAGATTTTATCATCTTATAACTAACAATACTACACTATTACATTAACATAAATTCCTTTATGTTAAGGTCATAAAGTCAAGGTAAAATATGAAATGAGAAGTCTATAAAATACATAATAGGAAAAATATCTATCGCCAATATAAACTTATAAAAGTAATATAATATTTAAACAGAAAGTTTATCGAGGCAAAGAGATGCGGGGGCTAAAGAATTGGCCTTTTCAATCTAGAAAAGGCCAATTCTCACAATGTAAGGAATTAATAAAATGAATTTAGTGTTGTTATAGTGTGTACGAGCATCAATTAGCATTCAAGTGTAGCGCCAGTAGAAACTGTGTGACTGCAAGGTATCCCCCCCCCCGACCCGCACCGCACCGAGCTCACCGCGCCGCGCCAGTGCTGTCCGACTGTCATCTCTGTGTGCCGCCCAGTGTGTACTCACCATTATAATTAATGACCACGTTCATTACTTGCTCAATATTCTTTATGTTGCATTTTTGCAATTTCTTGAGCGAACTTTAAGTTCTTGAGCGAATAATAGTGCGTTAAAATACGAGTATACCTACCCGAGTAATAAATTCACTTGTCAATTATAATGATAGGGATGTATCTTTTTTGTGGCGTTTCATTAATTGAATATGAAAAGATGGCAAGTTGGCAGACAGGTCCTCTGACATGTCTCATTTAGGTTTTATATATTTTGTTTTTCAATATTAGGATTTAAAATATTATTATACATTTTTAAACTGCAGTCTTTAAGGCATCGAATACTAATACTATCGCTAATCCACACTGAGCGGGAATGTTGAAATGTGTCGACGTTTAAAACAATCCATTTGGCAGCGCGGGGCGGCGCGAGGTGGCGCTCCGATCGCTCAGGCTCACTCCGCACCATCATTTGTCTCGGACCACCTTTAAAAGCTATTCAGAACCATTTCTCTTTTTTAAAACCTTCAGACACTTCCTTTTCGTTTTTCAATCGCTCTCGCCGGCCAGAGCTATCGCGATAAATGCTTTGTTCGGGAGTTCTATCGTTACATCTTCATAGAGTTGTACTGTTCATTTTATTTATGCTAAAACGCATATTCTAAATACGTTGATTTCAGTTTGAATTTAACTATAACTTTTAGTGATATCACAGCTTCATAGTAGTTCAAAAACTTAAAAATAAATTTGTAGTCAGTGCCAAAAAAAATACTTCGATGTTAAAACGACATATTATTATTTAATTATCTTGACCAAACTTTAGTCTATGATTTGTTACTCTCTTATAATTTAAGATTTATTTTTGCTCTTGTCAATTACAGCTCTAGGAATATATTGTGTAGTGGGATGAAGCGCTGAGCCTCCGGGACAGGTGAATGGATGTCTCGGCCCGCTGTCGGCAATCATTCACAAATTGCTGCGCATAGTTCAATGTCATTACAACTCTTCAAAAGTTACGAACCATTTAACATTGAATACTTGACGGAAAAATACCTTTTCAAGACAATGTAAAAAAATATACGAAAGGAAACATAAATAATCGTTTTAAATAACTAACATTTAAGCTAAGAAATTCTGTTAATAGATTGTTAATTATTGAATAATTTAAACCGCAATTATCATAAGATGCGACCTGTTGCCGCTATACATTTTTATTCTGAAAATGCCTGTAAAATAATCGATAAATATTGTAAGTTATAATTGTCAAAAGTTAATATTTAAAAAGATAATGAATGTTAGCAGTCCGTGTGCCGTGTGCTCGGCTCCTGATTCATCCATCAGTCGGAGCCGAGCTGAGCTTAATTGAAAGCTCTTCGGCAGCATTTATCGCGATAGAGGGCGCTGAGCGGCGATCATTTGCGCGTTTGTTTCTCTTTGCCGTTCGCATCGCTTTATCTCGATTTGTGCTGTTTTAGCGCTCATCAATTTTGTCTACATTTCCTAAATCCGAATGTCCTTAATGTAAAGATTGTTATTTTTACTTTTAAAATCATTTTCTTTCCAATATTTAATTTTCTATCCATACCTTATATTAATTTAGATATGAATGTAAATTTTATTTTAATTTAATTCTTAAGTGGTGGCTAAAAAGTTAAATTGTCACCTTAAAAACATTCGCCCTCTTGCATTGGAAGCTATTTTATAAAATCTACGGAAATAAAAGAGTTTCTGTTATTAGAAAGTGTCATATGAAAATATATTTGGCAAACTTAAATTAGATGGAAACTAGTAAGAGCAAAGAACAAAGTTCGAATCAGACGAAGGTAATGAAAACTTTAAAGTTTGATATATAGGAGAAGTTGGGATCGGTTCGTTCAGCTGACCCGTCACGGCGGCTAGGTGTCCTCCAACCTCCAGCCCTGACTCGCTGGATTTGTTAGAAACTCCCAGATTAAGATATCTTTTATTTTAACTTCAACCAATATTATTTAAAGAAATTCTTCTCTCTACGAAACTATTGTTATTGATTTTAAGAAATGCTTAATAGAAAAGCGAGCTAAATAAAACACATTATATAAACACATTTGCATTTGTTAGTAAAATTGCGCCTGCCACAATTAAATAGTCAAATTTTACTTTTGCTATTGACGTAAATTATTTGCAAGCAGGCATTAGGAAAATTACTCATTGTAGTACGTCACACACTGCACCGTTCCGTACAATTTTATTTATGTCATAAACATTACAAACCAAAACAAGGAGCACAGTTAACATCTTCAGGTTAACGACTCAATAACAATAAACGTGTCGGAGCAATCTGCCCAAACTGCTTGGATTGAGTAAAAGACACCCACGGGCACTTGTCGCTTACAAACGGTGGGCAACACTAAGCTATAACTGAGAAGTGGAATATAGTTAACTTAACTAAAAATAACATCTTATATCTTTTTAAAACTTTGGCTGTGAAAATAAAAGACATTATTACGACAAACATGTTATATTTTGTCACACTTTTTATGACTAATTTAGGTAATTATAAAACAAACTTTAAATCAATCTTACAAGGCGGACACGCCATCCAGAGACATAACATTTAAAACTTCAACATGAAATAAGTTATAAAACACGGAAAGTAAATCAATGCGAATAATAACTCTAAATGTGGACCGTACGAAACGTAAAAAGTAAGTTGGTACGTGAGACCGGAACTAAGTGGGTGGCCGAGCTTTGGGCCGAGCTTTGCCGAGTGGCGATACATCATCCCTGAGCTTTTATACCTGACGGACAATTTATTGCCTCGTGCATCTGTATGGAGAATGAATTGAACTCATGAAACACAACGATAATAAATTGTTACGTCCAATATTATTGAGCACAAACGATGAGTTTAGTTCCTAATTAATGATAATATGATTGTTGTATTTACTTAATAGTTCGATATCTTAATAACTTCTTTATTACGAACGCGATGCAAATCATTTTTCAACGCGACCGTCCTGCTTTAAGCTGTTTGTCCTCAATGCCTTTTAAACGTTGTAAACACGTCACCTGTCACGTGGCGCAGCGCAAGTCCCGCGACGTGACACAGCGCTAAACCCGCAGATACTCGAAACCATAAAAAATGTTATTGGATACGGTAAATATAATAGTACAAAAGCGTTGATAAATTATTCTAAAACTTTTCCAATAATATAATTCAACTAGCGGACCCGACAGACGTTGTCCTGTCTACACGTCTTTAATTTGAATAAATTAATATGAAGTTAATATTTGATGAAAATTGTGAATCTAAACCATTCCCAGATCCCTTTGAACACACACAAAAAATTTCATCAAAATCGATCCAGTCGTTTGAGAGAAGTTCAGTGACATATACACTCACAGAAGAATTATATATATAAAGATATGCAATGAAGTAAAATTATAAACGACTGTAAATTAAAAGTAGTTACAAAAATATTAGCTTTAAAACGCTACAGAGAAGAAGAAAAACAATTTATAGTTAAAATAATAGTTGTAACGATGAAACTATATGCACTAACTGAACATACTTTTATTATCTGTCGAAGTAACCTTAGCTGTTAATGGTATTTCCAAAAAGATTTTCTTACATCGAGTGTACTCTGCTTGAAAAATTATGAAACGTTAAAGCATTGACACGCGACAAGGTCTATTGAAGGGCGTTCTGTCGGCTGCATAATGCTTTACATACACAATATTAGCTTAGGTTTTGTTTTCAAAATTATTTGTTAAAAAAAATATCACAATAAGTAATGGAGATGAGTGAACGCTACTAGCTTTCTTCAACAATTAGACAAGTCTAGACATTAACAGATTTTTTACTATTGTATTTATTGAATAAAGTTTATCGCATATTTTCATTAGTTCACGGTATGTTATCGTATGTCTAAGAGGAGAAATATAAAAAGACAGACTCGAGTGACCACCGAAAAGGCAAATCAACGCGGCACATTTGTACTCTGTACAACGACGACAAATCGTCGAATGGCCCCGCTCGTTTGGATGCGGAGAGAGGTGAAAATAACTGGAAAATGTCCGGCGAGAAGGGCGCAGGAAGGGAGGAGGAGGTAGAATTTATTGCGGCCGCCGCAGCCGTGATTGATTCCCGCGCATTGAATGCCGATGAAGTGCTCCGAGCGGCTTTTCAACACCATGTTTGTGACCGTTTAATTTACGAGCCGTTTTTGTTCTTATGTTAAATCATCAACAGTTCAATGCGTCTGAATGATGGTTTTTATATTTATTTCCGTGTCATTGCCCGCCCAGTGCTTTATGTACAATGTTTATAGCTCGATTAGCTACGTTTCAAGTTTTTAAATTATGGGATGTATAAAGCGATATTCTTTCTATTACTTTAATAATCGAATTTCTTTATATTCCAGCTAGTAGTATTAACAGTTTACTACTTCCGGGATAGAATCCTGCCCTTCTCTGTCTCTGTATCCCTTGCCGCCCCCGGGGAGCCTTACTGATAGTGCGTAACACAAGGTTCGCTACAACATACTGTAAAAGTTAATAAGATTTTAACCTAAGGAAACAAATGGATAGCTGAGACACGTTTAAACTTAGGATTTATTAACACACATCAACACATAATTAAAAATAAATCATGCTAATGAGTACACTTTACTAAGTATAATTATAGAAATAAATAAAATCTTAGCGTACAAAATGTAAACAGATTATCCGGAAACGTATGTTATTCAAGGATAGCTTTCTGGCCACATTATTATATATAAGGAGTGTGTTACTGGCAGCCGACAGCCTGCAGAGAACAGACAGGGCGGTCCATCATTGGAACAGCGCCATCTCTCTCCCAGATGAGTCTAGACCGCGCTTAGGTGAGGTGCTAACACTAGGTGACGTCACATTTCACACCCGCTCTCACCACACGACTTATAACGTATGCTCGCGTGAGAGATATTAAAATATTCTTTAAAAACCGTACGACAATATAATTAATTGTATAGCAGAAGCCAAAAAAAAATTGGATTATTTTTGGTAAAGTAAAATAAAGAATCTTATATCAGTCTGGATAGTCAGTCATAAGTTAATAAGGGTTCTCAAAATATATTTTGAAAACTATTTTAAACTTGAACCTCACGACACGGGCAGTTGCCTGCAACCACCTACGCGACGTCACGCTCCATTGAACCATAGCTACGTATATTTTTATCACTATCCCACTGCCTTCATACCTTTGCCCGGTGCAAGGTGAAATTTATTGCAATGAAGTTCACGGCTGACTTCGTCACCGCATTGCCGTTTTGATTTACGAAGAGCAGACACTATGAAACTAAATTCTTAGAGGAAAATTAAATCAAGATCGGAGATGAAATTTGAAAGTAATTTTAGCTCAATAATGTAATATCCTATTAAGTTACATAGAAATTAAGGTTATTTACACACGGACTTTTAAGCGTCATAGTTATGACAAGACAGAATTCAGTCCTACACCTTCCACCTTCGCGTTGTTTATCGACGGACTAAGCCACAAATATTAAGAACAAGAACCATGAAAGTAAGGTGTCCCATTTTAAAGTATCAATTTTATATTAAACAACTTGTTTCGACAATGACCTGTGATAATTTATGCTTAGCTTTTTTCTCCCCCTCCTCCGCACCTAGCCCCTAGCGGACAGATTTATTACTATCGTGTTCACGCTTCACTAGCTAGCTGCCCCGGCGGTACCCGCCATCCAGTTTTGATTTAGAACGCCTAGACGCAGCCTAGAACACTGAATTAAATCTTAGGTCGCTATCTGAAAGCTAACGTAATTCATTTAAATGGAATTTTGCTGAAAATTGGCTATTCTTTTGAGGTAAGTCTAATATATCATAATTTTTATGCTCAGTCCGAAACGGCAGACAAACTTAAGAACATTGTATGCTAGAAACAATAAAGAAATTTAACTTTGACTCTTTCATAAGCTTATTTGGTTTTATAAGTGACAACAGGGAACGTATTGTCATGTTACAAGAATACTAAAAAAGTCTAAACCAATTTATAAAAATGAGAAATACGAATTATTTGGAATGTTTGCAGAATTGCATAATTACAGTGAGTTGTTAATTTTATGACCTTAAACTTTATGTCGTTGGCGCCGTGTGGGAGGAGGGAGGGTTTCAAGTTAAGTTAAGATGGTAGTTAGGAGTCCAGACGCGGCGGCCGTAGCCGGCACTCCGCGGCGAATGCTAATGCACCTGCACTTTTCTAATAAGCACCGCCCCGGGGCAAACTGAAGTCAACTTGTCGTCGTGCCGCTGAATGCTAAGATGCTCGAATTTTTAATTAGTTGTTTTGATACTTTAACTGTATATGTTATAAAGCTACTCCGTAGCAATAAACTAATATCTTGAAAATACTGTAATAATAGCAACAGATATAGTGTGCAATTAAAATACAGCGTGTAAAATACACATTTGCTAGTAGCGACGGTGTAGAGAGAGAAGTATAAAATCGCAGCCCCCACCCCTGGCCACCCTAAACCTCACTATCATTAACAAACAGTCAGCCTAACCCGGGCATCGGTGCGGAGTCAATAGTTCAATATTTACGAGCTTGGGGCTCTCTATCACCTCTAGTGATGTTTTATAATTATATCGATAATTTCGCTAAACTTTGCCGAATTATACAGTAGTACTGATATTGACTAAAAGTATGTGTTTAGTGAAACGATAAGTTTCTATATTCAGTATAAATACAAAGGAGGTTTAATATTGTTATACTGAATTGTATTTAGATGCAGCTTTTCCAAAAAGGCACACTCTACACTCAAATATAAATTTCACAACAAGGCTCACTAGCCATTGATTTTTATTGGAGACTTCCGTTTAATTTCTTGCTTAACACAAAATAATTACTGACGAAAAACTTCGATAATTACAATAATGTACATCACTATTGTAGCAGTGGTCAAGTCGCAAAGATTTATGCGCGGGGACAAGTGGGCCCGGTCAGGTGCGGTGATTTACGGCCTCGCATCGGCGCGGCGCGGCTGCCCCCGCAAACAGTTTACAGGTTCTTTTCACGAGTTGTGTGAAACAATTAATGGCACTAATATAGCTGAATTATGTTTGTTTATTTATATGTGAGGATACTGCGTTGTTTATCTGTTAGTATCACGTAAATCAAAATAACTGATAACTATCCTTGACATATACCTTCCTACCTACCGCATTTGTACTACGCCGTAGCTACTATGCGTAGCAACTAAAAACATTATTAGAAGGGAGCGAAGGACAAAACAAGTATTCATAACACTCAATATTCTACGTATTCGTAGAAAAGGTAAGCAACATTTCGTGTCATGAAAATGAACCGTCGGCTGGCGTAGTGAGGACTAAGAGGGGAAGGAGGTAAAGAGAAAAGGGAGGGCAGCATTATGCAGGTGTTAGCAATTGGCTCACGTCGCCGCGCGATAATTAGATGAGACTCATTACGGCCTCCTTGCTGCCTAACCTCGTTACTGGGGAGCCTTTTGCATTTCAGCACAATTCTTACACATTGTTGTGTTCGATTTTTACGGCGACAAGATATTGTTCTCTTCTTATACTGCTTATTTAACATACATAAAAAATTCTACTAAGGTGTACAAAATATAACGAAAAATGCCGCGTAGAATGTTTACTTAGTACACAATTACACATGTTAAGTTAATTTAAGCGACCTCTATATGTATAAATTTACGGCACTTTAGCAAAAAGGGACGATTTTTCAAAACCAATATATCATCGATAATGTTAAACGGGCAAACACAATTTAATAATTTCAAAGAAAAAAGAAACAGCGAGCAACAAGCGTCACCTGTCACGCGACGTGACGCGACGTGACGCCCCAAGGAGCGCGGCGTGATGAATTGTGCAAAATAAAAATTACGAGCCAGCTCGACGGGAAAAGGGGTGCCCTTAACACGCTCACTTTTAATCGGTCTGACGTAATGGAGGAGTTGAATAATGTTTTTTTCGTAATATTCCTAGCGACTGATCAATTTATTTACAAATACTTATTTCATGAGTATAGTCCATTTTATATCGAATCTATGGTTACTTCTAGAAGTACAAATGAAATGGATCTTTTCCTTTGCACCATATCTATTCCTTAGACTCGAAAGCATTTTGAATATTCTCCAAGGCATGTTATTTCTTTAGTTCTAGTTATTTACAAAGTAATGATATCTCATTTGCTATTCACTGAAAAAATGTGTTCCTCTTTGCGTTTTAAAATAACAGAAAGAAATTATATTAGGGAAATGTTTCGCACAACAGCTTGTCACGTCAGTAACCGCGAGAGCCCGCGCAATGCGTCACGTCACACGTCACGCTACGTGACTGCTCCAGGTAACACGTCGGAATTTTTAACAAGCCGACATTTAAATTAAATTCCTAACAAGGCACGTACAACTTAATTTAATCAATTTAAGATAACCACAATTTTTTCCTCAATTTAAAATTATATGCTTATTTCACTTTTTAAATGTTTTATATATGGACTAGCTATCGCCCGTGACTGCGTCCGCGCGGGATAAAAAATTGTTAAGTGGCTAATGTATTCTTCTAGACTAAGTTCTGCATCTATGTCAAATGTCATCAATGGCCGTTCCGGATATACCTTGTAATAAACATACAACTAAACTTTCGCATTTATAATATTAGTAAGATCCCATATGTATGTACGTGTTTTTGTAAATGGTATAAATATTTGAATGTTACATATATAATATCTTTCAAAGTACAGAATAAAGTTAAAGCTATTTAATATATAAACAGTTGATGCAGAGTGTTATATCTTAACAGGTTACTTTGGCAAAGATCCCGAGGCTATTTGAAATGGAGGTGTGCTTTTACTTTGTTCTCGCGTCTGAACGAAAATTAGATGAATTTAACTAGGACGTGTTTAATTCGTTTTTATTTTTTTCTTAAAGAAATCCGTTTGAAGTATTACCTTCATTATCCGTCAGATTTCTCCCGAGAAAGAATCCTGCAACGACTTTTTTTTAACGTATTTGACATTGGTAGACGCCGGCAACAACAATACTGTTGCAGGAATGAGCTCGCAAGGTACTATTACCACGACTACATAGAAGACCGCCGTGAAGAGGAAGTAATTCCGCATTACGTCTGATGAGTGAGTGTTCCGGAGGCCTGAGTTTAGTCCTCTTGAAGTGGATTTTAATAGAGCAGAGAACACATAGGAAGTGGTTACATTCTCTTCCTGCGCGTCTCCTGCTCCGTCGATAAAAGGTAAGCAACGCATCTGAAATTGTAGAAGTATATGGGCTTCGTTCAGCGAACTTAAGTGGTCGCTTGCTGGTTTTCCACCTTATAATATGGAAATAAATTAGAGATAAGCTTCGCCAGTACTTATCGCTTTCAATCATGACAATGACAAAAGATAAAGAATATATTACTTAAGGTTGGTTAAGGATGTATAAAAGACTGTTATAATTTAAAATCTATGTATGTTATATGGTATCTATAATGGGAAATAGGATGTACCATCCGGCGGCAGCAGTAAGACATTTGTTAACTTCGAGTTGACACACGTAGGTGCGACGTTATCAGTGTTGGCGCCGCTGCGCGCGCTATTACGATCCTATTCGCAATGCTACATGCGATTGTTTCACTTCATTCTGCAAAATATTTACTTTCCAAATAATAAGATTTTTCATTTTAAATATAAAAACACAATGCATGAATATTTTCTGTAACTATACAATTTTATTCTTTGTTTTTCAACGAGAACTCTACATAATATGTTTCTTCAATTATACTAGCACATTATTTTGTTAAAATATTTGTTATTATGTCAAAGGTTTCTATGTAAAACATTACGAATATAGATTATTTTATATAGAAAGTATATTATCTAACGTAGCACGCTACAAAGCCATAAGAATCCATTAGAGGCAACATTCCGTCGCAAGTACCGGCGGATAGCTACCTCTATCTACCGCTACCCGCTACCCGATGCCCAGTACCCGCTAGCCGCAGAACATATTAACCTTTATGATCTAATTTGGCAGCGGCGCGGCGATTTGGCAGCCGCCGGTCAGGTACCGCGACGTTAGGCGCCCGCAGACGCCCTGTGACCGGCCAAGTTCACCCGATGCACCTCACATTACTATACACATTTAAATGACATTTTATTTTATTAAAATTTTAAAATAATACTTGAAAATTGGAAATACGTTTAAATCTGAGCCAAATCTTTGATTATATAATAGTTAGATAAAAAAATAACTAATAACCCATCAAAATCTGCTCGCTTCGTAAATTTTACATTTTTAAAGATTTCTGAAGGCGTGATCCCATCTTTTTTCTATTTTAAATTAGCGACATCATATCCACATTCCAGTTGTGGTTAGCCAAACAGTAAATAAAAGTAAATAACACGCCACAGTATTCAACAACTAAAGTAAAAGAAGATAAGATGGAATTAGTAGACATAACTCTAGACCACGACGACCGCGATCGAATTTATAAATGGTAATAAAGCGCTAACAAAAACAAAATAAAGGTAAACAAGAAAACTGTTAACGTCTAAACGTAATTTCGGATAGAAAAAAAACACTGGCCATTACTATTCTTATCTAGGGTAAGTCAATTTTCCCACTCTACCCTTACCAAAAGAATTTTCCTCCCTAAATTCAACCTAAAATCACCTTTATGCGTTTATGTTAAGGCTTATGTTGACCGCATATAGAATGTGGTAAAGTTTACAATGTCCAACCTGGGTATGTGTAAGAACGTTGACAAGGTGGAGGCTGATCGTATAATCCCCATAAAATAAGGTAGCAAGAAATACGGGGGCACACTGAGAGCTATCACTTTATTTATTTTTTCAATATACCAAACAGAAAATGGCCTATATCGGATGCATTATTTGTGAATAATCTGTAATATATGTAAGAAGATACGTTACAGAATTTTACAGCAAGATACAAAAAATATATGTCATAAACATTCATAGAAATTCAGGTCCGTAGATAATGATGCTTCCGAAGAGTCATCACATTACCGTAGAATGCCACTGACATGACACTTTTATTAGTACCTCAAATAATCTCTTTCAAATGTCTCTACATAAGCGAACACAGGAATTGTACTCTATACAAGTTTTAGTTACGTCCTAACAATGAACATAAAAATGAGCAAATTATTATTTTGTCATCATCTCTCGGTGTGCTTACAAGTTATCGGTATAATCCGATGTCCGTCCGCGATATCTGCGCGTTCCGAGCGACCGGCTCTCTGCGTGGGCCTTTACGAGCGGCGCAGTAATAGTCGCCCACACCTCCGCACGCCGCGGCGGTCGCACGCTCATCTGGGCAAGCCTTTACCTATAAGAAAGGAACGGTTATAGACCGGCAGGGCTTTTATGTGATCGCCTGATAAAACTTAAACCGAAGTATTATTTTAGGAATCGTTGTACTTATTCCAAAAATGTATGGAACTCAAATAAAAGTGCAATAGAAAGTAGATTAACTGTTAAATTGCATTTTAATCATTAATTATTGTCTCCTATTGTTACGAACCAAATAAGTTCAATAAGTAAATAAGAAAATGCGCCCTCGGTCAGAACCAGGTCGTGTCTTTGCATCTTAATTGTAGAAATGCTGCCAACGACTTCGGATATAGATGGCGGTGTACAGTACGTAGCGGTGTTGTGCAAGTTCGTTCGTTTGTTTTGGATCGTAAGTGTGCGGCTAATCTTTGCCTTGCACACAGTTGGGGCCACGAAACATATCATTTTTTTACTAAGCAAGTCCAAAATCACAATTCTATAGGATTTATCTAACGACCAAGATCGCTTCAGATATTGTTCCTACATCAACCACAATTGTACTCCAAGACTTTATGATAAAATTAATACAGTAACTACTAAATTAACGTAACAAAGTGATATAACTTCTCAAATAAAAGTGTAATTGTAACTCTTATTATATTAATTTGTCATTACTTTCCCGTCAAGTAGGACTAATTTTATTACCATTTTAATAGTAAGTATTACAGTAATTATTCAATAACTTTGTTCATTGACAATGTCGATATTAGCGATAGAAAGCTGTTTTAGTGGCCACAATGAAGTCATTTTAACGTATCGTCTTAAGAGTATCCGAGCAAAGGGCCCGGTATCGGCAAGATTTGTAGACAGAAGGCATTACGGCGACGGTGAACGAAGAGCGAGGAGCGGGGAGCGGGAAGCACCACTCAACTGAACAATTGATTTATGGATTCTGCCCGCTGTCCGTTCCCGGTGCCCACTGACCACTGTCCGTTGCCCGACCAAACGCGATGTATTTCCATTAGTCCTAATTTTCATTTTATATTCAGCAAAATGTAAAGAAAATGGCTAATTTGAGCTAGCATGATGCTAATATCGAATATTCGAATGATAAATGATAAGTCGACCCCTGATAACAGGAACATGAAAAACAGGGATGTTTTTTTAAATGAGAGAAGGAGGCCAACGAGCGGCAGGAACACCGAGGACATACGCAACACCAGAGGAACTGCAGCTGCGTTACCGGCTTTTAAGCAAATGTTATGCTCGCTTCTTGAGGGTTGTTGTTGTTGTTAAAATATTTAACTATAATCACAGGAACTAATCAAAATACATACCTTGTATTGCAATGTGCCAAGTTACAGACTTGAGTGATTACATACTCATATCACAAAAGAGGTTTTTATAAGAATTTTTATAAAAAAAAATTTAACAGCGATAGCAAACATTTACTCATTCAAAAACTTTATTATCATATAAATGCCGTAGTCGTTTTCATGTGATCCAAATTCCCGTACAGTGGGGTACAGAGGGGTACAAAAGTGCGAATATGCAGGACACCACTGCACCGCATTGTACCGTTCAGGTGAACGTAAATCACTCGTCTAGACGAGTTTTACGGCTGCACTGACACACGCACCGTGTATAATATAAGCATTTTATTATATTAGATTTTCCTGCGCGACTGTACACAGATGAGTTTTGAAGGAAATCAAGTTGTGACTAGTATTTTATTACCTGGATTTCGTTGTTCGCAATCAAGTTTTATAAATGTGAAGCAATAAAATTAATTATCGGTCGTCTTCAAATATCTCGACGTATCTTTAAATGTTACGCATTTATTAACTTAATTAGACATTTTTAAATGTCATTATTTGACAATTATACTACAAAAAAATCCTTGTTGAAATACGATTAGGCAGTTAGCCCTGACCACGTATGGTAGGCAGAAATTATGAATTTCTATTTTGCACGCACACAATCGGATCGGTTACAGATATGTTACGTTTCAGAGAGTTTTTGTGGCATAAGTATAAAACAATTATAATAAAATGTACTAAAATTATTATTGAAAATTAAAAGAAAAACAGGTATATATTAACTGATATTCATAACACGAATTTTGGAAGACCCCATGTAGTTCGATATTGTAGAATAAATTGCGATATTAAATATTCACTAAACCAGAAAACGAGTCGAATCTATTATAGTTCGATTATTCACAAACTATTTTGGAATAATAATAATATACCACAGATTTGATCTGATCCCGGTTAATTATTATATTATTTGTCGTTATCTCCTCATCAAGTGATTTTTATTTTTTTTTATGTTAAAATGTTCCTATAGATTGAATGATTGTTAGTAGAAAAGGCAAAAGAATATCATGATAATTTCAAAATTCAACCCTTCGCAGACTCTGCATTAGAATAAAAGGTTGTGTATATGAGGAGCTCCGCTCCGAGGTCCGGTTCCGCGCATAAACATGGCGGCAGTCAGAAGGTGCGCTTTATAAAAATAAAGAGCGATTTATTAAAGGGTGTTCGTGCATTGAGATGCCGGTCACGTCCGGCGCCGGCCAGATTTGAGCCACGCGAAGGTACGCGTAGTTTTTCCACTTTGATATAAAGTTTTTTTTTTCTATCCTTTCCCCCTTTTCTATATTGAAATAGGAGCGGAAACTTTTGAAGATGCTATCGTACGTGTTCTTGATTTGAATGGACTTTGATGCTTTTGATTTCGGTTCACTGGAATCTTGCTACTTTATTATTGGTTTGTTTTTGTAACTGATCTGATCAAAATTTTTATACAAATCAGTTCTGAAATATTATATTTTAAAGAAATAAGACGTTTTTGGAAATCGCTATGTACTATTTTATTTCCACTGATTCTTAAATACCAAATGTGACATAAACAAATATTTCTGCTGCACGACTAACTACAACGTTGAATAAATATTTGTGGGTAAGATAAATGAGAAAACACTCGACTAGGTTTTTTTTCTCAGCGTAAAAATAATTTATTTTAACAATTTTTAGAAAACGAATCATAAGTATAGTAAAATATATTTTTACATAATTCCTATATTTTGAACAAAAATTATTGATTCACTAAATCCAATTCCATAATCTGTCAACAAAATTATTGTAAGGCAGACACACGCGGCGAGTTTGATCCCGCTACCTGATGCGCCGGCACGCGCTCCACTTTGAATGCCAAATCACGAGGTAGACCTTCGGGGCCTCTGAGACCCCGTATGAAAATAAAATGATTGCGAAGGGTCCGCACTATATTAAAACATCCCTCAGGTCTGCCGTCTGGCAAGCACCTGATGTTTGTGTCAAATAGTTTGTCCGACTCTGTCGCACTGACAAATGACGTGAAAAGATCTTTATTGCTGCCTCTGGAAGTTGTCGGGATTATTTTAAACCTTTATGATGCGATTTATATTGAAAAAAAAAAGCATCACACTTTAAATTACCTATATCTATACAAGACTATCAACCGCCTAAGACATGTCTTTATACGTATTGATTGGAAATTTGTTTTTAATTTCAAAATTATGGTTGTCAGGTTGCAGGTGATGGGGTGAAGGGGTTAGGATTGTCGGGAGGGGGAGGAAATGGATCGCGGCGCATTAGTTTGCATGAATTAAGACGCAGATATCCGCGCGCCAGATTAATGCAGATATCACGCCGACTCTCCCACGTACAGGATGTTTCATTTTCGACGCACCGGGTACTAATATTTAATTTAATTTGGAACAATCCCCGAAAACCATTTTAACAATATTCCTGCGATATTTAAAAACTTTCTACACAGAAAATAAGTAAAAACAAAGTACATAGTACATAGTGTTTATGGTTGTCCCAGAATAGCTCCAATTTCTTTTAAGCAATTTAGCAGCTATTTTTAAAGAACTCTAAAGTTTAGATATTTCGACATAAAACCAATGAAATAAGCTACATAATCAATTAATTTAAAGACGATTTTTTTCTTAACATTCTTTAATAATTAAAAGTTTTTATAGACACTTGCCGTTTTGTCGAAACTACTGTTGCTGTGCGTTCTATAGTTTGTAAAGCAACCAGTTTGCTTTAAAACACATCATCCTGTAGCTCTATCTGAATACCTTAACAAGGTAGCAGAATCTCAAGGGGTAGGTAAATAAATTGCTTCAAATAATTCCTAAATTAACATTTTTAATCTGCGACGAGATGTTGCGCAAATGAATTACTACGGCAGAGCCCTCTCTGAAGATTTTATACATCGATAAAAGCTACGAACTATATTCATATCTATATCTATATTATATAGTTTGTCCCTTGTTTATTTTGTCTCTCTTTTTATATAGGTTTATGACGCGTCGCCGGTAAAATACTGGTTTCATTTAAATGGGCGTACTTTTTATAACGTAACATGAATTACATTGCGGTTTAGTACAGCCTATAATTAAGCAGCTCGTGATTGTCAACTATCAGCAGTCAGTGACCGGCAACGTCTCTGGGGCGTTATCACTCGGTCAGTTGTAATCCCAGGACGAGAGCTACGTGGAATAATGTTTGCTGTAGACACGACCGACACCGTGTTTAAATTGACCTCACAAATAGCATTTTACGATTTAGGTGTTGGAAAGACTTTCTTATTGTCAGATTTCTTTATAACAAGTTCCAATAAGATAATCATAGTAGTTGCACGTATAGTTATTATATAGTTAACAAGTATAAAATTATTCTAACTACGGTACGTGATTGTGAAAAGCGACACAGTGTCGTGTGTCGTGTCGCTCTGTGTTAGCGAGTGACCACCCATTACCGTACATCAGGCGGGTATTCGTCCACTGAATCAGTCACCTGCCCGCCTCGCGCCCGCTGTGATCTATGCCCGGCTTTATGGTACTTTCACACGAGGGTTTAACAGTGAGGCAGAGCAATAGACCATGGGATACTGCTATTGGTTAATTGCACGCGTGTGCGTTCAAATCATAACAGTACTGCACTGTTTAGTGCTCTAGCTCACTATTATGTCCTCGTGTGAAAGTGGATATTGGCGCAGTTTTAGTACGAGTGCATCGCTGCCGCTCATTGTTTGGTTACGACCTATAATGTCCGATAGCTGACTGCTAACTGCTCTGACAGACACTGCTCGTATATCACACATTTTTAGCTAAATTAAATGCAGCATCCATTAACGGTTGTGTTGAAAGCCTATTTTATATTTTGTAGTTATCCATAAGTTATATTCAAAGTAAACACATTCCTGAAAACTGCACTTTATAAGAAAGATAACAACATTTGTGAATCACGAGACTTAAAAATGTCAAATCTAGAATAAGTTCAGCTTCTTAGAGGAAGTTACTTTTACACAATTTTGATGACAATGAAAAGAAAATTATATATACTAAAAGCTCTAATTTCCAATACTCTGTCGTATTTAAGCACTATGACAAATAAATAATGTTCTAAAGGACCTACATTTCCTTTCTTCCACCTGTTTGAATTGGATAAATATCTCAAATACCTCGTGTTACCTCGTTCTATTGCGGGACGCGACCGCACGAAGTCTATTGTGAATGTAGAAAAATGCAATATTTTCTCTTAGAGCGGCCGCTCCATTGTCCATTTACAGGTATTCAGAAAATTAACTCGCTCTGGACTACGGACAATTCTATTGAATATTTCTTGAATAGCACAAGTTCAATATTGTTCATTCAACCGACCTGACCTGTAAAAGCAATGAAAATTTTTTACCCTGTACATAAGTGAAATACGCTTTATTTGCTTTTCCTACAAGTATTGTTAATCAGTACTTAATTTATATTAAAAAGTAACCCAAGTTACAATACATGCGGAATAATATTTAAATACTAGCTGCTGTCCGCGACGGAGATCGACTACTATTTAAGCGACAGCAAAAAAAAAACTTAATTAGCCTATATGATCTTCTAGGCTATGTTCGACGTCTATGTCATATTTCAGCCTGATCCACGCAGCAGTCCTGAAGATATCTTCGAACAAACATCCATCCATCCATTAGTATGATAAAACTAAAGTAATATTTGACAATGTAATAAAAACTATTTTATTTGTATTATTGAATCGTAATGTTGATTAACATTCTATAAAAGAGTACAAATTGCCAGCTCAGCGAGCTGTGCGTGCAAACTCTCCGAGTTAGCGACACTAAAACTGCTGTTAAGGTGGACAAAGTTTTGCAAAGGAACGATAACGATAGGGATGGGGTCGAATCCAAGGGTACCCTAATATACCAAAAAATTTAGAACATCCGCAACCTGTAAATCATATTGACCTAGTAAATTACTTACGTAAACATCTATAAGCTTTTATAAGTCCTTAACCATCGGGTGGTTCAAAGTATGTAGTCCTTTTTAGTGCGGTGAGGGTACGCTTTGCAAAAAAAAAACTAAAGACATGTTACGTTACATAAGATAGCTTTAAGTTATAGGCGTGTCTATAAGCAAGTTAGTGAATAATAACAAAACCACGTGTTCATTGGTACTTTTATAAATTTATTGGTACGACTGACACATAGTCACATCACTAGCGTGGAGCGGAAACAGTGAAAGTGAATTCCGTTCACCTGCAGAACGGTTATTAGCCAATTCGATGTCCATTCCTATCCTAATAGAGGTATAATAAAAGGGTCTTCGCTCTCTATTTTTTCGTTTATTCGTTGAAAAGGTAAAAATAAAATTTTCTTTTTCAATTTACTCCACGAGGTAATTCTATTCTCTCTTATTCTGTACTTTATTTTGTTAGAAATGTATTATAATTATTTTCTCTTTATTATTTTGTTTTAATCATATAGATGACATACTTTTCTTTGTTATTGTAAAATTGCATTTAACTTTTTACTTACGTAGGAAAAATATTGAGTTCTCCAAATGACACCTACGATATCTACACCTGATTCAGTATTTGTATCTTGTTTATTACACTTTTCAAAAAAAAATTGCCATGAAATTTGGTGAACGCACCCTCCAAACAAACGTATTTTTGATCGCTTCGCCGTCTCTCTCCCACGTTCCTCCGACTACATAGGCTACGTTAAAAGGTCTTTAATGACAGGAAAATTGAAACTTTCCTCCTTCGGAACGCAAAAAGTTTTCTCAAATATCGTAAAAAGCATTAGATAACGTGAAATAAAACGGCGCGAGGTGTTCGCGATGTTTTTTAACGACCAAATTAGAAAGTAATCAACGCGTCGTGTACTCCATTACACGCACACTCTGAACTATTGCTATAGCTGAGTACTAAATAATTTCAAATATTTGAAGATTCCATTTTATATGTACTTTCCTAATTAAAAAAAAACAAAACAGTGGCATTAAACAAAAGCTCTTACCATTTCATTTCCCATATTCAAGAAATACCGTAGATAAAAAGTACTATATAGTTTAAAGTTATATTATAAAGGAATCTCTCTACCATACTATTTTAATCGTGAATTGTTCAGTAAAGAAGACCACTGTACGACACAGCGTTACACATATAGATTTGGAATAGTATCTGCTGGGCCGTTAGTAGCAAATGAGGTTATCGAGAGGCATATATCACGGGGGCTGCTGCAATATCACGCCGACTTGTTTCTACAAATAATACGCTTGTTCTTTCGTTACACGTATACTTTATGCCGTGTGGTACAAGGTACAAACTTAATGCGACATGACATTCAACTAGTAAATTACATAATATTATTTACAATAAACTAAAATGATAATTCACTATGTTAGAATTCACTTAAACTGAAATTTGATTTCAATGATTCATAGTACTTTTGTGTTAAATTGTTAAATATATAATATAAATAACGACTTGCATTTTTAATTTTATCGATTTTATTTGTCAGAAGATTATATAACAAACATTTAGAAATTTAAAATCTTAGGCTACTGACATTGAAGTACAGATTGACATGTTAACATAACGCCGAGAGTTGTATTAAAAATATTGTTTTATGTCCCTTTAAGAAGAAAAACTGGTCAAGTGCGATTCGGACTCGCGCTCAGATAGTTCCGAACAAACCTGTTGGTAGTAGACTAGAATTACCCTTTAGGTCGGGTACCTTAAGAATTAACCATTATGGAAACATGAGAGCTTAGCATATTTGTTTGAACTTTTATAAGAAGTTTTGTGTAATATAATTATTTCTTACACCTCATGGCCCGCCTCCTGTCGTGCCTTGCGCACCTCGCTTCACGTCCGGGCCATACATCATTCGTACCTGTAATATTAACACGCACTATCGCCACCAGATGTCGCGCACGAACACGTCTCTCTTGTTTTTTTAGACCAGGGCTCTTCCGTAAGGTTTAAGGTTTTTAGGGTTCTGTACCTCGAAAGGAAAAAAAAGGAACTTTTATAGTATCACTTTGTTGTCCGTCTGTCTGCCAAGACCCCATTTCTCAGGAACGCGTATCAAGCTGGAATTTATATCAAATACTGTGGTCAGCTGTCTCTTGGTGCTGTGAAAATGTAAAACGGTCCATCTAGAGTCTTGAAATTTGTCATGAAGCAATGAGTTATAGCACACATAAAGGAAAAATTAAATCTTAACAAAACAGTAAATTTTTCGTTTCATTATATATAATAAAAACATTATAATTTTTTTACAATTTTAAAAATACCCCTTTCATCATGAATGCGTAGAGGTATCAAGTTGAAATTCATATCAAAACTTCTATATCACCGCAATCAAAACAAAAAGCCGCCTTATGCCGCATTTTAAACTCCCAACTACTCACAAGGGAATCAAAACCTAAAGGGTACTTCTACCTACAGCTTTGTTCGATACCCTCGGGGTGCGTCTCCGACTCTTGACCAGTTTTTTTATTAATCACTTAAATTTCTATTATATGATAGTTCTATTACCCTGTAGATATTAAATTTAATTGTGACTAATGAGTTTCGTAGAGCGAGCTAGAGATCCGATGCGCTTACTTAGGGCTTATGCCAAGAAATAAAGAACTAACAAAGTAACCGCTTGTATGTAAACTATTGGTTAACATCGTAACTTATTCACCAGCCGTGGATCACGTTATAAAGAATAAAAAAAAGGATTATTGATAACAAATAACTTATATTATTTTTACATACAAGCGACTGGGTTGGTGGTCAGTCTGCGATTGTGTTGGTGGTCAATCAGCGACTGAGTTGGTGGTCAGTCGACGACTGCGTTTGTGCTCAGTCGGCGACTGCGTTGTCGGTTAGTCGGCGACTGTGTTGTTCGTCAGTCGGCGACTGCGTTGGTAGTCAGTCGACGACTGCGTTGGTGCTCAGTCGACGACTGCCATGGTGCTCAGTCGAATGATAAAACTACATAACCGATTTATATGAAAATTGCTACACAGATTGTCTAGAGCCTGGGAAAGAATATAAGCTACTTTTTAACGCGAAAAAAGGGTTGAAACGGGGTTGCAAATTTGTATGGATGTATCCTTACTAATATTTAGTTCTCTGAAAGGAAATATGCTACTTTTTAACTAAGCTTAGTGAGTTTAATATGTTTTATGTTATAATTAAAATGCTACCCAAAGATTGTATTTCATGCGGACGAAGTCGCGGGCACAGCTAGTGGAGATATAAATCAAAGGTAATTGCGACGTGATTAACTTACTATACATTTGAACGCCGGCAGAAGCTACGCTGCCAAAACTTTACAAAGTTCCAACCAAACATTTTTACATTACAATATTTTTATATATAAATCCAGATAACTGACTTTATTGTGATTAATCTAGTAAAGGAACTCTCTCTTGTATAATGGAATTACGTGTAATATGCAACTAATTACTTATTTGGCTCCCATAGTACACGTGCTCGACGACAAGACAGAGCACGTAAGTAACACCTCTCTCACGTCAAAGCTTTGAAGTCTGATGTAATCAAGCTCTCCACGGCGCGGTTGTCTCGCGGAAATCCGACGGAAGGATGCTCTATGTTTTATCTTAAACGTCCAGTCAAACATTCACATCGCAAATATAATCGTATTGCGTCGTTTTGATAATTTTCATTTATTCATTCCTAAATGGGAATTTAGTTGATTTGCTGTAATTATTTTAAAAATAGCTAAGTGTAAACTCAAAACCGAAAAGGAATTGGTAATGACCTATGTTACAACCTATTTTACCAAATCGATATTATCGTTTAAAATAATAGGGATCTTAATTACTGGCATTTTTATTTTTTGTTAAAAAATTTTAATTAAGAGAATAAAACGAACTTTTGGTAATTTATATTAATATATTCCTTCGTACAATGTAGAGCAATAAATTAACTATGTCCTATCAGGTTGGCGAAGACATCAAGTTATGTAAATGTGTTTTATATAAACGAGTGTCCTTTGACTTCATTATAAATATATTTTATACTAATTTTAAATAATACTATTAAATCACTATTACATTACATTTGACTAACTTGTTTTTCTACAAATACAATCTGTGTAACGAAGGAGACACAAATGTAGTAAAAAAATAACCATATTAAGTCGCGGAAGAAATGCTCATCTAAACAGTTGTTGAGTGTAAACATTCTGCATGTGTAAACGTGGCAGACTGGCCAGTAAGAACCATTGCCTTTTTATGATGAAAAAAAAATAAATTTTCTATCTAACAAAAAAGTTGGCAATGACTATATAGGCAGTTGCTAAAATATGATTGATTGTTGTCTCGATATTCGTATTTGCGAACCCCCTGTAGTTTTCATGACAAAGGTTTTTTTTCGTAAAGGTGTGGTTTGTGCAACAAAATTGTGTTTTAATATGAATAAAATCTATTTAATACTTTTTGAGATATTTGAATAAATTTGCAAACTTTAAAACCCTTTAGCGGCTAAATGAAAAGACTTTGGATAGAGGTAAGTTGTTTTAAATCGTCATATTTTCGACCAAGGAATCTGTTGTACTGCATTGTACCAATCATTCCCGGACACCTGTATATAAAATATTTTAGATCAATGTTTGCACCAATTGCAGTTCGATCTATTTATATTACAAAAGATCACTTTTTTCGAAAATATGAATTTAGTAACATCAGATCATGTAGTAGTTTTATTAAATCAGAGTTAGTTGAACAAATAAAAAAAAATCAAAGAATATATTTCTACAATATAAGTAGAGCAACATTTCACTCAGCGACGTACAGGACTATTTACCACAATGGAACTCCTTTTTTCGGTCCTTTGTGGCATCTCCTTTGATTAACTTTGATCTAGGTGAGTGCGCCGACCGGCGAGAGATCGGCTTCCCTCCTCCCGCGGCCGCGCTAATGGATTGTTACGGTGTAAGACTTCGCTTTGAAACTCACCTGAACGATACAGTCTTATCTTTGTTTTTAGACAATTCTTTGTGGACGTTAGATACCGCGTGTTTGCAATCTTAGCTTTCTTGAAATTCAATTCCACAAATAGCTTGTCCCTACTGCACTAGGTTACTATAAAGTAATCTATAATTAATAAAAATAGTCTCAGAAAAGTATTTCGTACAAGTAAATTTATAGCAAACTTTTCTTAGACATAGAAAGCATGTATAGGAACGTATTTGCTCCTAAGCTACTACTTACTCGTTTAATATTATCAGAGGAAAACGTCTTAAAAAGTTTGTTACAGAAGTTGTTGTAATGACCTTGAGCAATGCTTCCTTTTTCAGATTTTTTAGTACGCTGTGATAATGAATAATGCCGATACGCTTAGATAACATGAAAACGACCATTTGAATTGCAAACATTTGCATTTGAGATGAAAGAAAGACACAAAAATATCTTCAAATTAATAAAAAACTCAAGTTTACTTTTATTTAAATGTCATTGAATGTTCTTCAATGATCACAAGAATATTTATGTTGTGATGGATTATAATCAATAGAATTAAAAGATTCCTCCTCATCATCCAAAGATATAAAAATAGTTTTGTTTAAAATGAGCAATAAGAAATTATTACCCTTATTTTTGTTATCGTAATTACAATCCAATTTTCATATGAATTACTTTCTCAAATCCTTCCGGCGTTTCCCGAACAGCCATAAACAAGATTGATAAGTTCATCTCTAATAATGAAGTAAGTGAACTAACACACAGAGAAATCCGGGGTAAAAGCTTTCATCTGATTCAATATTTAAATATTGTTTAAATATTTCAACAATTGTCAAAAAATCACTAGAATGCACGGCGACGGCTAAGCCGAAGTACAATGCATCAAAAAGCTAGCGGTGGCACATGTTTTCAACAACAATAAAACAAGGATAATTAATAACGAATAACTTATATTAGATCATCACTCTATATACAAGCGACCGTGTTGGTGATCAATCGGCAGCGAGGCTGGTATGAGCTGTAAGGCGTGCGGGGGTCGTCATGCTTAGGGAATGTGGGCGCCCTGGGGCTGGAAGCCAAGCTCGTTGGCGATGTAGGTAATGGTGTAGACCTGGCCGTCGTCGCCGGTGTAAGAGTACTGGCCGCGGACCTCGAGGGCCTCTCCTTCAGTACCCTGGTTTTTCAACTGACCCTCGGCGTACACCGACTTGCCATCGTTTGTTTGGAAACTGCAAAGTAATGTAGTCAAATTTATTTTTAATTTATCCCTCGAGGGTTTTGTGGCTGCAATTCGCAACTGTTGTCATAAATATACGCGCATATCCAGATGCCTGTGTATAGTTATTATAACATAGTACCGGATAGCTCAGACCACCCTTTTCTTAAGGAGGCGCTTTAATCTGTACTTTTATATTTATGCGAGCATTCAGGTCACGTTATCGCTCGCAGATTAAATTGATAGAACAGTATGTAAAGAAAGTGTAAGTACCTGAAGGAGTAGGGTCCGACACCGATGTTATCGAATTTTTGGTCAGTTGTCTCCGCAGTCTGGGGGTCGATGGGCACGGCGGCCACTGCGCACACCAGCAGAGCAATTGCGATTACCTGCAAAAGACACACTTATTTTCAACAGCACAACACGCATCCCGACAACAACCGAGGGTGATTAGTATTTATAAACCAATATTTACGGCTCTAATATCCGAATTAGTAGTTTAGTAACAAGTTTAAACGTAAACGAGTTCAATGACAGTAGTCCATACACATAAAATGGAAAGAAAGATGGAGGTAATAAATACTTAAATAATACACTAACTTAATTATTTGATTAAAGCGTCAATGCCAAGGAAACCAAGTATGTGTTTATCCAGAATTCCACCTGCTAACCTCTCACTTCTATTATGTTGGACAGGTTTTAAAAAAAAGTTAGGAAGTACAAATATTTGCAATGCTGGGTTGATGATAGAGAAGATCACGGTCTCGAAATAAAGTGCCGCATAGAATAAGCTCGGAATACTTTCCACAGACTCCGAAAGCTATTAAGCAATAAAATGGTGTATTTAAAGCTACGGATGCGATTAGCACATTGCACGTTTTCTCCGTTTTCCTGTATGACTGTAAAGCGTGGACACTCACAGAATCGATGTGAAAGAAAGACGTAACCTTTAAAATGTGGCTATACAGGAAAATGTTAAGGATATCCTGGAGAGAGAAAAAGGCAGAATCTCTTTGTACCATCAAGAAAAGAAAGCTGGAGCACCTAGGCATTAAAATGATAAACACAAAATGCGGATTGATGCTCATCATCGTACAAGGAAAGATGAAAAGAAAGCGAATTGTCGGTCAAAAGCAAACATCATCGTGTAAAAATTTACAATAGTCGATTGAAAAAGTACCCCTTCACTTTTCAGTGTCGCGGTGTCAAGAATACTAGTTGCCTTAGTGATTTCTGATCTTCAAAAATGATGGTAGCAAAGGTAATTGCGACGTGATTAACTTACGGATTTCATTTTGGAGATGAGTGTTGTGTGTGTTGTGCAAGAGGATGAAGCTAGAGACTGTGGCCGGAACACAAATGGCAAACACTTATATACTTACACGACGCCGCGCAGCCGCCAGTATTGCCCACTTTGCATATATTTGAATGCCGGCAGAAGCTACGCTGCTTGAACTTTACAAAATTCTACCCATACATTTTTACATTAAAACATTTTAATTCATAAATGTAGATAACTTGGTTTATTGTGATAAATATAGTAAAGGAACATATATTAAAAAAAAAACATAATAGGGTTGGCGCGTGGAGTATTCGATAGAGATAAAACACATTAAATGTCATTACACTTTTGATTCATTATTCTTTTAGTATATTCTGACGTCTAACATTATAAAAGCGAATGTTTGGATGTATGGGAGGAAGGATGGATGGATGGTTGTTTTTGAGAAGATATCTCCAGAACGGCTGTGTGGATCTCACTGAAATTTGGCATAGATATATAACATAACCTGGAATAACACGTAGGCTACTAATTAAGTTTTATTTTGAATTCGATGCGGTCGGAGTCGCGAGTAATAGTTAGTTATGTAATAAAGGTGTGGTGGCGTCATAGAATGTAATGTCTGACCTTGGCATTCGCTTTCCTCGCCGGCATTCACGACGAGTTCGTTGGAATACATTACCGAACTATTCATAACCGGCTTCCTGTGGCCGGTGAAGACTGACACGGTCGTGTCAAAACACTGTCATTTGAGTTATTTGTTCATACCTCATCATCAGCTCACTACGTCCTCACTAAGGGGCTCGGAGCCTACCCTAAGTTAGGGGTAACTAGGCCATAGTCAACCACGCTGGCCCAGTGCGGGTTGGTTGACTTAACACATATCTTTGAATTTCTTCGCAGATATGTGCAGGTTGCATCACGATGTTTTCTTTCACCGTAAATCGAAAAACACATTGGTACATGGCGGGATTCGAACCCAGGACCTGCAGATTACATGTCAAGTGCTTAAAACCCTGAGCCCCCAACGCTCTGCCTTTTTTTATTTTCTTTTAAATTCTAGTTTTATAGTGTTTTTTGTGATTTTTTATAACGACACTATGAGAACGGAACAGATGCATAACGGGTTTGTGTGTAGCTGGGCGGATGACAACCGATGTGATGTAATAATACGAGTATAAATGAGCACCATTGTGGATTATGATAAATATCATAGTATATATATGTACTTTTTATATAACAGAAGAGGGCAAACGAGCAGCGGGAACACCGAGGTGTTTAACTTACACAAACGATATTTAAGCCAATATTTGATAACTCATGCAGCAACTCTAGGCAAAAAGGTACTTAATAAACTGCGGAATTAAACAACATAAATCAATCTGAAGAATATACATATGTAAAACTTCCTTTTTTAAATTTAACTTCCTTCATTGCACGCTTATTGTAATTTTATTGAATCGTTATGTTTTATTGGAAATAATTTTTTTTCAAGTATCGTGTACGTACGTTTTATTTATAATTTTGCATTTTATATCATTATGTGAGTTTTGTTTTGGGAAAATTGTAAAAAAAACTTATAATACTTAAAATACTTAAATCAATATGCTCTTCGTTCATCGCCTATGTCTTAAACTTTATTTTACTTTATGCCGTACATTTATCAAAAGTTTATATCAGTCAAAAGTAAGGTTGCGAACGCACGGAGCTTCGTAATCACGTCACAGG
>NW_013530872.1:311371-379401 GCF_000836235.2 Papilio xuthus
CAAGCTTATTGTAATTTTATTTAATCGTTATGTTTTATTGGAAATAATTTTTTTTTCAAGTATCGTGCACGTACGTTTTATTTACAATTTTGCATTTTAAATCATTATGTGAGTTTTGTTTTGGGAAAATTGTAATAGAAAATCTTACTTAAAATACTTAAATCAATATGCTCTTCGTTCATCGCCTATGACTTAAACTTTATTTTACTTTATGCCGTAAATTTATCAAAAGTTTATATCAGTCAAAAGTAAGGTTGCGAACGCACGGAGCTTCGTAATCACGTCACAGGGCTAAGAATGCCAGTGCAAATTAAGGCTGCGTTTAAATAAGGTTAAGGTTGAGTATACACCGAATAATATAATTTTTTTAAACTTGTCGCGTCCGAATACAAACGATTGTTTCGTTTCATATTATATTATCTGATCTTTACTCTACAATCCGTTTTAAACATCTCAATACATTATATTTTTGTTCATTTTTATAATTTATTTGGATTTGTATTAGTACTGTAGGTACGAGGAAAGAGTTTAACATAAACTGCTGGTAGCTGTAATAAAAAATATCTTAATTTTTGTTAATCATTTTTGTAGTTACTTTTATTACAATAAATGAGAACAAAACTTTATACGTAAATAAATATTCAACAGTGGTAGAGCCCGCTTTAACATCTTCGCACCTATTGGCCTGGTTCGCCCGGTGAAATACCACGACCACACCGAAGACAGGCGTGAAGTGGAATCAATTCCGCGTTTCGTCTGATGAGTGTGCGTCCCGGAGGCCTAATTTAATGCTCTTTCCCTTCCCATCTTTTTTCTTATAATGAAAGAATGGGAAGTGGAAGTGGACTTTCCGGATGAGAGGATGCATGGAAAGGGAATACATTTTCTTTCTGTGCATCCTCTCCTCCGTCTATTAAGGGTAGGCAACGCATATGCAATCGCGTATGTCTATGGGCAACGGTCACTTCGCTATATCAGCGATTTCAGGTGGCCGCTCGCTCGTTTGCCACCTTATGATATAAAAAAAAAGTCAGTTAATATCCTATTAATAAGACGTGTTAAAAATCACTTAATTAACTTTAATTAACATTGCGTTTTGAGCCTAACCATGGCAAAAGTTACGCAACAAGGTGAAGGCCGGCCGCGGCGGGTTACACTCACATACAACATCGATCCTACAATAAAGTCACTCTCCTCTCACTTTTTCTATAATATTACTGATTAACTTTAATTTTATAATATTATAATATTTATTGAATCTTTCGTAACCACGTATAACCATTCAAAGAAGAATGTACAAATTCTCAATGCTGTATATACCACTTCTAAGTAATATATTATAAAATCCATGTCTAAATTGACATCTACAGGTAATGCGTTACCTTGTTATAATTAAACAGCTATTTTGTGTCACTCGTATAAAATACAGTTGAAGTTCGACGCTTTAAAAAACTTGTAAAGCTCAATCGTTGCAAGAATCCCGTAAATTTTATACATTGTCTATATTGTAAAATATTTTTTATTATAAATTCAATTTACTATTTCTACCGTTGTTTTTTTTTAAATAATATCAAACTCCATCATTAATTTGATGTATATTATACTGTATTATAGGAAATAAAATCCCGTTCTTTAACTCCGGCTGCATTTTTCTTTATTGCTTTTTGCATTATTAGAATTCTATTGAATCCAATAGCCGATGAACTTCCAACTAATTAATCTAGAATGATCAATAATCTCAAGGTCGATTGTAAATGTCATCAGAATTAGAGGAGCGCATCTGAAACTGGTTCATAGTTATTATAATAGTCGCAGTTTTATTATTTTTATTCGACTTTTATTCGGAACTTCATTAAAAAATTAATCATTATCAATTACATTAATTTCAAGATGGAATTCTGTTTTATTGATGTTGACTAGCTGTTGCCCGCGACTCTGTCCGCGTGGATATATAAAAAAAACTTAATTAGTGTAGCCTATGTGTTCTCTCATACTATGTTCTAAACGTATGCCAAATTTAATCGAGATCCGTTCAGCCGGTCTAGAGATATCTTCAAACAACCATCCATCCATCCACATCAGATCCATCTAAACATTCGCATTTATAATATTAGTAAGTTACATAAAAAGCAGTTATTCAAGGCATAAATTCGAAAAAAACATGAATAAATAGTATCCTATATCCGTCTCGTGGCTCTAAGCTACCTCCTCCCCAATTTTCAGTCAAATCGGTAAAGCCGTTCTTGAGTTATAAATAGTGTAACTAACACGACTTTCTTTTATATAGATCGACTTGAAATTTACTTATATATTGTACTTTTCGTTTATTAATTACTAATGTTATAAATACGAATGTTTGGATGAATGTTAGCTACAAGGTATCTTCAGAACAGATGTATCTTGCTGAAACTTGGTGTAGAACATAGTCTGGAAGAACACCTGGACTACTTATTAAGTTTTTTACAGCTAGTTTACTATATTAACACTATTAAAGACACCAAGATATACATGTTATTTAATAGTCCTACAACAATGTGAGATTACTTTTCCTGATTTGTTGATCTTGAACAGTTTGTTGAACCATATTCTATTTTAACCTGTGAATCAAGTTCTTCAAACAAATATCCTATTTAAAAACAAAACACGACACAGCGACGTGATGTGACGAGAATCACCATTTACATACATGAGATACTCACTAGAATTTAACCATTTAAATGTTATCATTCAATTAGTATATTTTTTAATTGTCTTCTAGAACAAAATAGTCGCGATACAGTATGCTCATTGCGCGAGGATCATTCCAAAACAAACCACACCCATGAACAATCTTTCATAGTCAAATTGTATATGTAAACATAATTATTTTTTTCTATCATACTATTGAAATGAGTTCAGTTTTCCAAAATATTCATACTTATACAACAGCAAATTGCTTGCAGGGAATTTTGAAAAACCTCGTAATATCTGTGAGTAATATGGAGTATATCACTACGATAATCTAAGTGTGAATAAAAGTGTTAAGACTAGACAGGAAAGTGTACGGTAAATGACTATATTATTTGGCGTTCTTAAAATATTGAATATAAGATACAAAAATATATAATAATTAACAATAGTTTTATCTTTAGTCAATGATGTAACAGTCCAAAGTTTTCCTCTAAAATGAATTCACATTTAGGATTCCAAGGATAACTGCCATCCTCTTTATAATGATTATTGGATGCCGGGCGACTTGTAAATAACTTTAGAGGTTAATATGTCTTTAAATTATCATATTTAAATGTTCTTTTGTACCGGTTTACATCCAACTGTGAATAATTTGGTAAACACGTTAAATTAGAATATTTATTGGCAAATAATAGTCGTCGTAGACTTCCAGATCATGTTGGAATCCTACAAATTGATAAAATCCATGTAAAGTTTTAGGCAAATACTGACATTGGGTTAAACCGTTTTTAAATATTTTTATTGAATAACCTTTAAGAGGAATTGTGAAATGACAGATTCAACAGCGTTGTTGTGCGATTAGCATTTCTTGAAGGTGCCTCCATTTCAATATGTTTTTCGATCGAGATTTAAAGAAAATGAAATACATTGTATAAACTATTGTACATTTAATCTTTATTAACATTATTTGTATCATGTTTGTATCACAGAATCGCTCTATACGATTTCTCTATAGTACTACAAGGAAGGGGTTGGAAAGTTGAGTATTTTTTGGACTAGATAATTAGTTATACTAGAGCTATTTATTGTGCCTGGGGAATGTGGGCGCCCTGGGGCTGGAAGCCTAACTCGTTAGCGATGTAGGTGACGGTGTAGACGATGCCGTCGTCGCCGGGGTAAGAGTACTGGCCCTGTACCTCAAGCGCTTCGTTGTCAGTGCCGGCGTTCTTCAGCTGTCCCTGTTCTCTGATGACGATGCCGTTCGATGTCTCAATTCTGGTAAAGAAATTGAAGTAATATAAGTTTTGCCCCTATAATTGGCTATAAAGTTTAGTTGTACACTGAACTTGGTTAATGAGGTAACTCACTCGTATTGGTAGGGTCCTGTGCCGATGTTGTCGGTGTTTTGGGTGACGATCTGTGCGGCGCCATCGGGTGTGGCGGGCGCGGCCATGGCGGCGGCAACGAACAGAGCGGCGACAATGAACTGCATGCACACAATAAATAATACGTTAATATAATCAAGAAAATGTGATAAGTTACAGATAAATGTAAGACTCCCGTAGATTTAATAATTATTAGGAATGATATTTATATTTCCACTGTTCAAATTGATTCCGCATCGGGTAATGCGCAATCCATCGCGAGGCTCACGGCAACGTACCAGTTTCATTTTGTTGAGTTAGTTGTTTTGTTTGAGGGTGATGAGAAGGCAGCTGAGCGACTGACGATTTGTTGGTGCTGCGATGCGTATTTATAGTGCGCGGGCCGCGCCGCGACCTGTGCCATTTCGACCTACGCTTTCAGCACGGCAGAGAACGCAAGTTTTACGCCCCTTGGGTCTTAGTGTTCTTACTATAAAAAAATTACAATATTATTAATGAGTTGTTCGGAAAGTAATTTTGTTTTTTCTTTTTTTTTTTGTAGAAATGAATGACAATGGCGAGTGACCAAACGTGTGAGATCGCGTATTGTCTTGGTGAAATACTACACCTTTCCTGTTGATTATTTCTGTCCTTTTTTGTTGACATGCATCAATCAGGATGTCCAGCTGATGACAGCATACTTCCGAATTAATTGTGTGTTAGAGCTTCGAGGATAATCCCAGGCCGTTCAAGTGGTCATAAACTTTTGAATGTGATAAATTTAACCACAATACGATCTGACATGTTATTCGCCGGTTCGCACTAAAATTTTTCACACACAAGTCTTGCTACATGAGCTCTGAAAGCATGTAAAAATTATACTTAAGTGTGAAGTTGGGACGAACAAACACATAGGTTGTCATTACTATTATTACATATGGTATTTAAAAAAAAAGTATTGAAAAAAAGATTTGGTCACTTCAGCATATTTAAAACTAATTGAGTTAAAACATGTGGTTCTATTAGACATTTAACTTTCGGTAAAATGGTTAATTTTATTTTAAGTAAAAAATATAAGGATGGTTACTGTTTTTAGAACGTTATTTTTCTTTACACACAAGATGTTTAGAGAGAGCACTCAGAAATCATATGGTGTGCTTTCTTTGATTATATCTATTATATCTTACTAATATGTATTATATCTTACTAATATAATAAATGCGAAAGTTTATATGGATGGATATTTGTTATTACTTATATCCAGTACTACTAAATGGACCTCGCTGAAATGGAAGAACACATAGGCCACTAATTAAGTTGTTCTTTTCAATTCCGCTCGGACGGAGGCACGGAATATTGAAGTAAAATAGAATAGAGCGTGCTACGATTTGATATTTTGATTTGATATGCATATTAATAAGATATTAAAATAAGAATACCAATAATATTTATTGTGTGTGACTAAACGCGCGGAGGCCAACACGGGTCAGATGTTGACCAGAGAAGAATCACCGCATCCGTCTTAACAATTATGTACGGAATTCCACTAACTTGTCCTTAAATGGTTACTGTAAAATATAAAACACTAGTATTATTTGCCTGTTTAATTTTCTATTTACAATATACTAGCAATTGTCCGCGATTTCATTCGCGCCTAATTAAGAAAAATTCTAGTAGCCTATGTATCTCGGGCTTTCCAACAGTGAAAGTTTTTTTCAAATCGGTATAATAGTTAATCTTTCCTATATTTCTAATATTAGCTAAATTTTTAATAAGCTCCAAAGCACTTTACCCAAAAACATTGGTATAGATGAATATTTTGCTACAAGTAATTGTATTATTTCAATCATTTAGTAAATAATTAGAATAAATAGATATCATAAATATGAAATTGTTATATTTCAAGAAATAATATAAAAGTTCTCTAGTTTCGGGAGAAGACATTGCATTATCATCCTACACACACGTGATCCTAACATGTTCCATGATTTGTCCGGTTAAGCAATTTTCGTACTTAACTGTTTAATTTTGCGGTCTATTTTAGGTTATCATTTGCATCATCATATATCATGAGATATGTTCCAAATAAAATGCGTGCTTTATTTGATATTCCTTTTTAAGATATTTCCAAACAAGTTCAATATCATTGAATAAATTATTATTTGGTACATCAACGTTAAATTATAGTTTGTGTCGTCGGTGTGAAGACGAACTACACATACAGATGTTCGTGTGACTGTCTGTATGACTAATACGATTTTCATTTGTATTGTATTTACAAAATTGCATTAGATTTTAATTTATTTGGAGAAAAGACTGCGTCTAAAAAATGTAACTTTATTCACTAAATCAAGTATATTTTTAACAATAATTTTTAAAAATTAAAAATAATACCGATAAATCAAAGCATTAACAAGATAGTAAAACAATTATTCAACTAAAGTAAGCTATATTTATGTAATTCATAATTATAACAAACGTCGCCGGGTGCCAGCCATAGCACCGTAGTCATACCGGTTGCCGCGCCGGCTATTCCTCGCCGGTGACCTTCAACTTCAACATTTATGCAACAAACTTGTGTCTTCCGAATAATTTATTACTTCATTGTAAACTAATATATTAACGGCTAAATACTTTGTCCGGTGTCGGCACCGACTAGTTTTGAACCCTTCAGAACGCACTTGAGAAACGGGCATCGTAATACCAATCCTATTCACCCTAAAAAAAATCCCTGATGGTCTCGAAACTAATCGGTGACACCGGACAAATACCCGAGTGTTTTGCTGTTTATATGTTTGTTTATAATAATATCTTGCGAAAGTTTAAATAATTTAATACTTTATTGTAATTCCAAGGGACCGCCAAATGTAGACTTCTTTGAACTAACTGACCGCAGTCTCAGAAGTCTCAGTAACTCTTCGCAGTCAGCTTCATCATTTTAACGCTAAAGTCATGTAGCAGTTAGTAACTGATATATCCGGTTGATTATTTACTAATGTTAAACATATGCGTTACAAATTAACTATACATAAAAAAGATCACTTGGAAAATATCATCGGATTAAGTAGATCTATAAAAAATTGTTCAAGGAGTTTTTACACTATAGCTGTCATTAAATCAAAGAAAAAAGAAGAAATTAAACTTTTGAATTTAGTAATGTCAAATCAGTTTTCTATGTCTTTGTGTTATTCATGTTCTACAATATTAACACATTTTTCTGCAAACAAAGGTTTTTTATTTAAATCCCAGTACAAAAATATTAACAACTATAAGTCAATACATATCTGAGTCGCAATATAAACTCCCTTAAAATAGATTTAAGCTTAACATATGTATTAATTCAACTACACCCAAATATGCTAAAAAATTACCAAATTAAATTAAGATAAATAATGCAATGAATGCTCAATATATCGGGGTCAGGGTCACCCTGTCACTGACCAATGAAACCTAAATGATAATCTCATCGCAACTTGTAGTGGGCGGAAAAATAAAACTGGGGAATCCTTTTAATACATCTGTTACTTTGGACGAACTATTAACAAAACTATCTTAATAAATGTCTGTTACATTTAACCCAAAAGAGAGACACACGTCAAATACCGGATATATCTGTTTTTAATTTACTTTTCTAAACTAAGACTATAATTTCTTATATTAAGAAAATAGTTGTCGCGCGACTCCGTCCGCGTGGAATAAAAAATAACATAGTTAGTAGCCTAAATAACATAGTTAGTAGCCTATGTGTTCTTCCAGACTATGTACTATATGTATGCCAAATTTCATCAAGATCCGTTGAGCCGTTTTGGAGATATCTTCAAACAAACCATTCATCCATCCATCTAAACATTCGCATTTATAATATTAGTAAGATGACAATTCTACGTAAGTTAATAGATTCATATTTATGAGAGATAACACAGTGTCAGTTTCTTTGGAACTGGACGAAATTCAATATCAAATAACTTTTGATGACATCATTGAATATTGTAAATTATTTTATCACAGTAATGTTGTGTGTTTCCCCAAGAACAGGTGACGTACGTTAAAAATAAAATTATCAAGTTTTACATAACAAATATCACAAAGGGACCAAAAGTATTTTGTGTTTTCCTTATATTTTAATAACGAAAATAAATATATATTTAAAAAAAAAACTAAAATACAACAATAACCTTCATTTCAATGACTACTTCGAGAGAGTGCAAAAATTGCTCGGCCATCTCTCAATATGTCATCACCGGTCAGACAGATTGCAAAACTAAGAACCAAACAAATTGGCAATTTGTTAAATGAAAGCAATATGTATATGACGTATAACTTGTTTTTGAAACATCTGACCTCTTACCTGAAGCAACGATTACCTTTCTCATTTTTCAAATCAATAACAATTAAAGTCAGATTGTAAGAAATAAATTTATAAATTGATTCCAATCGTGTTTTAATAATTATAATAAAATTTGAATAAAAATGCTACAAAATATATTTTTATATCTTAGTGTACCTGTTAAATATTTGTCTATTTTTGCATTGATTGTGTTAAATCGACACGATTTTAAAGAAGAATTAAAACTTCTTTGAACTTCTACACCTTTTTACATATTCATAATTGACCTCGGCACCTCAGAGTACCTCAAACTAGCCACCTCACACACACAAAGCAAGCGAAAGCCTGACATTTGAACCTAAGCAGAAGAAATGCCAAGTCTATTTCATCAAGCTATGTGACGTAAAACCCCTGAGGCTTCCGCGCATTATTAATGCTATCCTAACATTATGTAAGACTAGTACTCGACCGTGGCTCCATTCGCGCGGAATTGAAAAAAAACGTAACAAGTATTCTATATGTTCCACCAGACTATGTAATACATTTATGCTAAATATCAGTGACATCCATGCAGCTGTTCTGGAGATACCTACCAATAAACAATAAACATCCATCCATCTAAGTTTCTGCATAAGCGTTACGTCAGTGTAAACTGACAGCACAAATCGTTCATTGTTCGCATTTCCGGCAGAAGTCGGAGGCTGCGTAACTCGGTACCTCTTACAAAATGTCAACATTAAAATAATAACTTAATGATTAAGTCAAAATAATTGTAATAGAAAGTTAACTAATTAAAACGCAATATGCAATAAATACAAAAGGCTTTGATAACAAAATGAATGTTGCGTGTGAGTTTTTGCGACGTGTGATCTCGACGAAGTGCTGTTTGATATTCAGCATTCAACAGTGACAGCTTATCAAAAATAAATTTCCCATTTGATGTATGTAATTAACCTCATATATATCAATTTAATTGACGTCAAAGGACAACGATTTCAAGGATAAAATCCTCATCATATGAATATAACATTCGTACAAAAACTGACGCAATCGCTTCCATAGTTGTTATTTTACTCACAAGAACATATTTAAATATTAACCAAGCGATGTAGTAACTTAGAATCATCGGAAAGGAAGTCGTATTACATTCTTACTTCGTAAGTAAACGAAATTTGGATATGCTCGTAAGCTGTTCAATATGAATATACAGGTTTTTCCTTTAGATTTTACTAAGTAACGCCCGCGACTATAGGCAGGGAATTAAAGAAAAACCTGATGTGTTCTCCCAGACTGTTCTGGAGATATCTCCTAATCCATCATCACATAATTTTAGTAAGAAATAATAGAGTTAGGACTGATGGTCTGGATATAGTTGGGGAGCTCATAGGACTAGGACGGCAGATCATCGACGGGTGCGGCCAGTAACGTACCGAGCGTGAGGTCACGGTGTCACGTCGCTCACCTTGACACATCGCAAATGTCGCGTTTCGAGTCGTTTTATTAATTCATATAAAAACTGTAACTGGCTTGTGATGAGAATGTGATGAGCATTTATCGATCGCGTGTTAATTTTTACACTGTTTCCATTGTACACATCGAATTTATTACTAGGATCCCGCTTGCTTTTTATTTGGTTAATCGTTATTGCTATCGCATTAATGGCCATATAAATACGTATTTAACATTTACCAACCTAAATCATTTTAACTTTCTTAAATTTAATCAATTATTTTGAGCTCCTATTTTATGTTACTTGTCTTTGAACACTAGCGTTAAAATATTAGCTACTATAGACAGCTACACACCGTTCATAATATTATGTCTGTCTGATAAAATCTACATCTGATAGTAAGAAGAATCAAAAAAGTAGTGTTATGATTTTATTGGAAGACATGAATAATTTACAATAGTTTTATAATAATATCGTGGTATAATGGAGCCGCGCAAACTTTGATACATCAACTGTCGGAATTTCTTCATTGAGATATTACAGCTGAGCGGGCAGCAGCGTCTTTCTCAACACACGTTCCTAACTCAATTCTCAAATGAGGCTTAATTATAATAATTATTTTAACTGCAAATTCCATTTTTGGCATATTATTCTCTGTACCTCAAAGACTTTTAAAGTTCAATTAAAAAAAAAAATCAAACCAAACAATTTTATGCATATGCTTAGGAACGAAGACTTAATTTCTTTAAACTAATAAGAAAATGCACTAAAACTAAAAACAATCAGAGAAACGATACTATTAACGGTAAATTACGAAACTATAATAAATAATAAAATTACATGATTACTGTAATAATAATCTTCTAAAGACGCGGAAGACATCACTGCTAACAAATGTTATAGGTTTACAAATTACTACAAAATAAACAAGAATCGACAACGTAAACTAATCATAGATACACAGAACAGACGCAGGAATATGAGCTTTATTTAATAGGAGAAAGAGATTAAATTTATTTTTATTAAAAACTTTACATATAAATTTCCTTAATAGCTTTATCATAGTGGTCATCATTGAATGCAATCTTTATCTAAGATTACAAACGCCTAAATGTGCATTGCGGAGTCCCACGAACTATCATTCGAGTTGTATTATATTTCTTACATATATGCTACTAATCCACGGTTAAGATCCAAACGAAACTATTAACAGTATACACTATTCTGTGCTTTAAAATCCAAATCTTTATTAAAAAGTTGTAAAAACTAAATATGTCTTCAATATGTAGGTCAATTAACAACAAATTATAGAGATGTTCTGCAATATGTCGATAGCGCAGTTATCGTAACGTATCAATAGATGTCGCGCAACACGCGGTCATCTGACACGACTTAGTGGTCAATTAGCAAGCTGTTAACATTGTAAATTATAATCACTACGGCACGCACATGTTGACATTACATATGCTGTGGTCATTAAAACAAAGTTTATAAGACCTTAGGACATTTAATACTTTTAAAGCTCTATATGCGAATCATATATCAGAATATGTTTTTGAGTGCAACAGAGATTTCCTTTGTTCCAAATACATTTAAGCAACATTAAGATTGGTAAGTGAACCTCTTTGTTTTTCTATCTGACCTCTTCTTTGTCTACGTAAAAATGCTAGAGTTACACCTTTTGATCAAAAGCACTAAACACCTATTACAAGATTCAATTGGCATAACATACTAAAAAACATTTAACTTTCAAATCAACTAACAATTATAAATCTGTATTTAATTGCGAAACATTGCAATAGTGAATTCTTACATATGTATGTTGTGCGATATACATACTAATGCGTGATGCCTCTCTATTACTATGTTTAGCTAAGCAGTGACCGAATGCCCTTTGACGTCGCCACTACTAGTGATGTTATTAAAACTATGCAATAAAGTTTCACTATTTTTTTTTTATTTTGCTTATTCTCAATTTGTTAATTGACGTGAAAAAGGAGTACACTACCACTTTTGTTGTAGATACAATGAAAATAAAAGTTTAATAATAAAACACTAAAAACATTTAAATACCAACAGTTGAATGACATTTAAAGTCGATAATACTGTTGAACTACAGAACATTATTAAATCCTCAGATGTGATGTAATTGAATAATGATGATTATGTAATTGAAAGTAGCCATAAAAAGGATGTGAAGATTTTGCTTTCAATTACCTTTAATTAGTAGAAGTTAAACTAAACAATATCGATATGAGCAAGCGCATCACTAGTGCCGGCCGCCGGCGAAGGCGACCTCGCAACATCTCAACACACGATCCTATTATAATGTGTTTATTTCGTTATTAAATGATAACGATTGTGGAATGCCGACAATTCGGCATTTAACTATTTAACAGCGTCAACAACACATATACTTAAAACCGGATTGAAATTATTATAAATTGATTATTTTCAGATTATAAGTTTCGTTGGTTGGTACAATTTGACAATGTAAATGCTCAAAAAAAACTAACAGAAAATCTTAAACAATATCTTCCATTACGACATGTAAAAGATAAATCGCAAAATAACACGTACATTAGTATAACGATGGAAAGAACAACGTGCGTCGTTACTAAAAGACGCCCTCTGGAAGGAACCTCAAAAGATCCCTTTGGTTCAGTCACGCCGCGCGACACAAAGCGCCCTTTGATCTCCGCCGCGCCGCGCCGTGCCTTGCCGTGCTCCTGCACCACCGCTAACTGTCATAGTATCGACTAAACTTAACTACTTACTTCTCTTGTTTTTTACGTTTTAAAAGATATGTTTCTAATTGCTTTCACAACATTAGTTCGTCACATATTAACAAAAGTTCAGAAACAAATTCGCACCAAAATACGTTTTAAAAGATGAATCATTTTAATTTACAATATCTACATATACTGGGAAACAAAACACAACTATATTGTCACATACAAATGTACCCTAATGTACAATGTAAAAGAGATCCCATGGCCCGCATGTTTTTCGCCACAGAGAAGCCGTGTTACACGAGCGGTCAAAGTTTCTGTACACGTCGGGATAGTTTTTGCGGCGTACGAACAGGTGTCCTTTATTAGATTTACAAAGTTCACACATGACCCGACAAAAAGTGTTAACTTTACCGCACCAAAGGGTGACAAAGTTTTGTTAAAATATACGCGCTCTTTATTGCTGGTTGTATTTCCTTGAAACTTAGAATTTCTACATAAACTTCAAGGATATTAAGTATAAACCTACTCGTCGATTAATTTTAATATAGAAATATTATTATGTAGGGACCTAATCTAATTAATACCTTAGTCTTTAGACTTTATTAACTTATTTTATAATAGTAGTGTTCTTTTTAATAAATATTCACCTGGATAACGATATAGACATTAAGATGTCTTCAGCCGCAGACAATGGCTCGTGTTTTTTTCACATAAATTCATAAGTACCGGAGCCTCACAGCCGCGACCCTACGTCATTGGTGACTTAGAGCCGCTTACGTCGTGTTTATTGGAGGGGTCAGGTGGGGAAGCGGATTTATTGCAAGACTTGCCTTTATTACATGATAAAACATCGTTAAATTATCTATAACTTAAGTACATTCTTCGTATTTAATAAAATGTTTTTTATAGTTTATAGTTACCTACTATATACCGCAAAATATATTAAAGTATGTACAGTCACATATGTAAATATGTGTATGTGTATAAATTTCACGATACAAATTCATACGTTTACTAGAAATTATTTATCATGTACAAAAAACTTGTAAAGGCGTATGCAATAAGCGTCAAAATACAGCAGTTAATTCTTTCCTGATACTCTGGGACTAACAAGCCCCACTCAAACGTTCATTAAGGTAATCAACACACAATAGGCGTTGCTATTAATTAAATAATGAAATGCTTTAAATGCTACTCATTGTGTAAACACAGTGTTATAGCTGATGAAAACATTCTTAGTAACTTTAAAAATTGTTTTTAGCTTTTGTTTCTGTGTAATAAGTAGATACCTATCCAAAACATTATGTTGACACTTGGCCGATAATTCCTGAAAAGCGAATAATAAGCGAAGCAGATATTTTTCTCTTTTATAACATTAATTAATAAAAAAATATTAATCGCCTTGCTTGTATCTCCGGCATTAAGTATCGCGCACCGCGCACAAAGCAATAAATAAAAGCAGAGACAACACCTTGTTAACTGGAAATAATTAACGGCGGAAAAATAAAGCTGGCAGTGAGGTGCGAGCTCTATTGTGCCCCAATGGAGCAGTGTTCGAGCAGTGTTCATTATACCGCGCGGAAAATGCATTATATTCATTTAATTAAGGGTTTAGATAAACATCGACAGACAATGCCATCGGCAACAAATAGTATAGTGCTGGTTTAATTATAAATAATCACATCGATAACTTTTTCGAACCACCTGTACAGACCTTCCATTAAGAAAAAATATGACTCCATAGAGTAAAAAAGCGTTTATAGATTAAAGAAGAACTTACTTAATTACCCGCTCACCTTAGCCTCTGTACAACCCTTCATACTTGGAAAGTTTTCCAATCTACACCGCCCTTCGATAGCTCCTTTCACACAAATATATATGCTCTTCGTATACCCTTTACAGTGATTAAAGCATTTGTAAGAAATAAGATTAACGTTACACAATCATAACATGATAAATATAACCCTTTTTTTGAACTGCAAACTATTTTTTTTTGCATTAAGATTTCTTAGTCTTATCATGAACAGATAGATAGATAGATTTCACAATTTTAATCAAACGTAAAAATTTCGTCAATTAATGTTAACTGCAGATTATATTTTTTAAATGTACTTACTTAAAATATATTGTAAACAAAGCGCGCGGACAGTAAATCTCTAATATCACCTGGGGGAGGCCGGCGGCGACGCGACGAATAATTTTATCCAGACGCATTTGTCGTTTGTCCTCTGTGCCCCGTAGTGCTCCGTGTAGCGAATGTGTTCTGACCTTTGAACACAGGGGACTAACCAACGTAATTAAATTGTTTTTGCATTTCTTTTATTTGTTTTTAAGGTTTTATATCCTGTAAATATAACTCACTTATTCACATATTCCAATTCAACGTCTATTCTATAATCGACTGTTACGAAGTTGATATTTTTCCGGGGTATTTTCCTTTTGTTTTTAATATTATGTGAGATTATGTTTTAATAAATCCAAATTTTAAATCATATAACGCGACGTATTAACAAAACTTCCCTAAACTTAAATCGGTTAACTTAAGGTCACCACTACGTCGTAGCAACGTAGGAGACTACATTGCCTACGCAGGGGCTGTTTACAAAAACAAGATGACTGGCTTAACGGCATCCCCGGCCCTCCCGCGTCTTTATTGGCCCTCGTAGACTTCTTGTCAGACTAAAACAACATTATGCAATAGGTAATCAAGAAGTTATATTTTACTAATATAAATTTTGCAACATGACTTTTGTAATCCAAAACATACATACCTCATTAGAATCTCTTATATTATGTCTTCAATTAGAATGTAACAAGACCTTTTTGTTACATGAGTTATTTGAAATTTTTCAAGAATGTGTCGAACAGGAGATTAATAATTGCTACCATACTACGCTGGCAAGCAATTTAATTTTGTGATTTAATCGTAAAATAATACTGGATGTTACAATTTCCCCGTATATTGAACATGTGTATTGTTGAATAATTTACATATTTACATCATATTTTGATCCTAATGCGCAGCCTCCATAGCTCAGGGGTTAGAGCACTGGTCTTGTAAACCAGGGGTCGAGAGTTCAAATCTCTCTGGGGGCATCATTTTAAAATTCCCTTTTTATTTTCTAGTCATCGTATAGAAAATTGTCACCGTACAGTACAATCAATTCAAATTAATTTTCTTGCTTACCCTGCTTACCTTTTGTATAAGATTTTCCTGCATGAAATAAGTTAGAGCTGGTGAGGTAATGGGCCGGCAACACTTAACAGTTACACCAGGTACCAAGCGCCCATAAACAAGTTTGTATCGCCTTCAACTACAACAACACAGAGACGAAAATATCTCACACCGACGTTATCTTATCTTGGAGTTAATTTGAAATGAAGTTCATAAATCTGGAAATTTCTTATAGTCGAAGAAGATCTGTTAATTATCAATTTTCCATTAGCTTATTAAATCCTTAACGTGACAGAAGAATACTAATTGTAATTGCATTTTTAAAATCGATGTACTAATATTAATTCTTGTTGTTTTTAAAGCAATAATGTTAAAGAACTAAGAAAACGCATGAATAAATTCAAAAATGTTCAACATCGCCGTGCGAGATACATTTAAATGTAAACAAGCACATTTAACATTAAGGCCGCGGCGCAATGCGAGCTTTTTCGCCGGAATTATGTTTTTTAAATTTATGACAGGCTAAAATACGAAGTTTAAATATCTTGCGCTATCTACTGGCGGCCGGCCAAACTACCTGAACAATAAATAATTCAATCTGTGCAGACCCTATGCTCGGGGCGCGGTACATTATCCCCGGGGATGTTTTACTGCGGACGACAATTTTGATTTTATTAAACTTTTACACAAACACACACACACACATATGCACATTACGACCATATTATGACACGGTACCTAGATCTACATTAAAGCTTAAAGAAAATAATTCCTGATGCATTGAGGGTAATGTTTGTTAAACTGTTTTATTTATTTTTCATCTTAATAGTACAAGATACGAAGTTTAACCGGGTCAGCGTGAGTTTCACTACAAAATTCCAAATTAATAAATTTGTTTAGAAATCTTAAAACCTCTTTTAAAGAGGGTGGGCGGGTTTGAAAAATTAATTACGATCCGTTCGTTTAAGATTCGCGAAAAAATCTTTGAAAAGAAAGTTTCTCGGCCTCGATTTTTATTTAGAAGTTTTAAGTGGGGGGGTGGAAAAATTCTCACGTCTACAGTTTTAAAAACATCTCAGCTCATCGAATAGCGGCTTTACTTTGCAAATATAGCAGGCAAGTTCGAATCTTAACTCGTTCGTTTTTCTTTAGTATAAAGTTACCATATGTCTGCATCGTATTAGCAAAGCTATTGTCAAAGTTAAGATCGAAATTGAAATTTATTTCTTTGCCTTGATTAAATTATAAACAACAATTCCTGCAGACAAATTGCATTTTTAATCTTCAAAGACAAAAAACGCCCTCTATCTAAATGTAAGGCTGTACGCGTACATCGTTATGCGAGGATAATAAATAAGTACGCGTCACGAGTAGTCTAGACATAATGTAGACTACCTGAGTCACTCGGACGACTGCGTCCGCCCGCGCCCTTGGCTCTTCGCATTACAATTGTCGAGAACCTATAAAGTGTTGATAAGGTGTTATAAAAAAATTATATACTACATGAGGGAGAAGTTTGTAGTTTAAGATTCAACATTTTAAAAGAAAAGAAGGATAGGTGATAAATGTGTGTAAAGCCTGAGTCTGAGTTTTGATGTTGTTCACAGGCGATATGTTGATATACCGCATCCAATATTTCGTAGTTTGTAGTACAACTGCGCAGGCCAGGGCTCACCTTGAGCTCACCTCACGGACAAACATCTCTCTTCGCGTAACTGCGCGCTTTCAGTGCCACTTGTTTATTGTTTCAATTTCACAGTTTATTTTACTGACAAAATTGTTACTGACTATTTATTTCTCTTTTAGTTTTACAAGCAAAGTAAAATAGATTTTTATATTGTAGAAAAAACTTTTTACAACAGACTAATTTACTAATAGTTTCTATATGTATTATTATATAATACAATGCTTTAATTATGTGATGATGATGTGAAAATACATAAAGATGGTTTTTTTATACCTAGTCATATTAGCCACAACACAATTGCTTTCTAATTGATTATATACCAATCTGCCTCTAGAAAAGTCCAAGTTTAAAACAATTCATTACTACCACGACGCAATCTATTTGAGACAACTTTATCCAAAGGTTTAAAAGGAACAAAATAAAATGCCTTTTCCACAAAGCGACCATTCTAAGTAAGAACAAATAAGACCGCAGTTAAAGAAAATAGCGACGCGGTCAAGCTTCGAACCGGAAGTCGGGAAGGCGACAGGTGGAGAGCGGAAATGGCGGGAACTTCCGGTCGCGCCGAGAGCCTCCGCCCGAGTGCTATTACGCTGCAGGCCAGCGTCGAATGCTTTAGTACACACCTTATTGTATTTGACGGGGTTAACAAGTTTCTAATGTAAAGATTTAAGTCGAATTACTGCTGTAAAGAAGTATTTGTGAAGATATAAATTCAAACAATTACTTATTTCATGTAACAATTTACAAAAAAACATGTATTGGCCAGTAAGGGGACTGAAGAGGGTGAAGGAGGCGGGGGCCACTGCAGAATACAGCGGAGGTAAAGCACTGTTGTATAAAATGTTCTTCCGTGCTTTGCTGGAGTGATGCCAGCCTACCTGCCGCCGCCGCGACCGACGCCGCTCCTATTGCGATACAACACAATCACAATTGCTCTTTTTACGGCTCCGGGATTCTTAACGACATCATACTTCAACAGTTACAACTTTATATTAAATCATATAGTTTATTTGTTACAGTAGAATGTATAACGAAATTTATCTTATCTTGTCAAAAAATATTTGTGTTAAAAATATAACAACAATATTTATGTCAACATAGTACAAGAAGTGTTTTAAAAGGTAAAACACCTTTTAAAACACTTTCGTAAGATATATTTTTTAGAAACATGTTTATATTTTCAGAGAACAGTTAAAATATTTAAAGGAACTCATATTTAACCTGCTATAAAAAGTTCAAGGAAGATTCCTAGCGCTTAGAAATATTTGTTTTGGCAACAATCCACCGGTTAGGTAGTCAGTGTCAGGTACACTGGGACAGGGGGAAGGGGAGAGGCAGAGGGGGGAGAGCAGAAAAAGCACCGCGCATTCTAACTGAAATATAACTTACGAGTATCTTGCTTCGCTGTATGTTATAAATATGTACAAAAATTTGCGAAATAATATTTACTTACTTATCGTATATAAGTTTTTTCTTAAATCTTTTCGATCTAGATTACCTTCCTACATCCACCAACTCTTTTCCCTACACTGTGCATTCGCTAGAATAATGACAAATTTCATATATGTATTGTATTACCTCTCAGGTACACAACAGTTGATATCTCCAGTGATCCACACAAACGATTCACCTTCAATCCTGGTCGCATTTAATTGTCCGAGTCTCTTTAATGGCGTCTTAACTTCACTGCCGAGATATCTCCTAACCGCTTAGCGCTTCTCCACTGGTGTCGACACAAGTCTTATTTGTATCGATTTCGTTGCAATTAATAGATATATTGTATATTTATGAATAGTCTTTAGTCTAAATTGTGTGTCGAAATTATCATTGAATTCCTATTATTACTGTTGAAATGTTTTACAAAATAACAAAGTTTCTCGATCTTGCACTATGTTCGCTCTGTATACAATATGTCACCTTTAGTTTTCGGTTGTTATATTAAAAAGTTTCGTTAAAAGGTTATCTTTTACAGCAGATAGAAACAAAATGTTCATCCAGTATACATTCGTATGTCCATTTCATTCAAACTTAATTACACATACGACTAAGGCGAAATCACAAATGTGTGTCGAACACATTGGACAACCGCGCTCCCCTTAAAGTGAGATCGGTTGTAAGTGGCAAGGCTAATAAAGCCCGGCGTTCCTCGCGGCTAATCTCTCGCCTTACCCGTGCCGTGTGCATACACCTTAATGTTCCGACACAAATCAACAACTTACGACACTTACGATACACTTAATGAATTAATTTAAACATGCACGATGTAAATCATGTAATTAATTTGATTTGATTAACGTTTTATATGGCTAGTTTAACTAAATAAATTCTTAATTATCCTATACTTCTATATTAAATCCTTAATTATTACAAATCTATTTTATTTTACTTGTACTCTACAAAATTAATAGAATTTTAAATAGTTAACAGGCTCGGAATATTTAATTACGAGAAGAAAGAATAAGTCTGTGACTTAGACCACGCGGCCTGAAGGAAGCTTGGCCAGACGATGGGCTTTAACTAATCTTATTATACTTTAATGCTTTTAAGCTCCATTGTGTGGAGTTTGGTCTTGAGATAGCGACGCACGGGGTCAGGTGGGCGTCGGCGATTGAATAAACTCGCCTCACAAACTTAATGCCACTCTAACTCACCACAGAGCCAAATTATTTTAAGATCTTAGCAAATTTAAAGTAATGAAATCACAAGTGCTATTTATTGGTCTTATATTTTAAAAAAAATCATATTGTTATATGAACTTATCGTCTGATCCGAACATAAGTCAAACTCGTCACTTAAAGTGGTGACTATACAATCTTTGTGCGCAGATATAATAATTCAATTCATATTACTTTTTCCTTCCTTTTTTTTAAATTACGTCTTAGTACAATAAGCAAAAACTGTGATAGAAATTAAAGATAAGTTTTACGCCAACAAAACATTGTGATCAATAAAGTTTTATTGCGTAAAATAATAAATCAAAAAAAGTCTAATTTTACCTTAAAATAGTTTGTTCATATCCAACTCATTGACTTGTTCACTTAATGAGTAGTTGCCTGCATATTTCATAGAAAATCTTCCAAATAAAATATTCGAAAACTAAATGCACAGATATAACATAAAAAAATATGTTCACGTAGTTCCGATAGCTATAATGAAATGGGAGCTAAGTCAATCTGAGTAATGGTCATGCATAAGACAACAGCGGAGTACAATAACGCAGAGGCAGCACAACGGCAACATCAGCAGGACATAAGCTGCAGGACGTTTGCTTTGAGCATTTTCGCTGAGCATTTGCATGTTGAGCGCAAAGGCAATCCACTTACAGAGCCGCTTACCTGCAGCGCTCGGTCGACGATCACATCGACATACATGGAGACTACTTTATTTTATTTAAATTTTTCCTAAGTATTCTTTTTATTCATAAAACTTTTGAGTAAATCTATGCTACTTCAAATAACTTATACGGTTACTTTAGATGACTTACAATAGCTCTTTTGAAAAGGAGCTAGAAATATCTTAATTAACTAATAAAACAACATCTCATTATGTGTATTCCCAAATTATAGCTGTCTTTTCTACAATGAAAATTCAAACAGTGTTTTTCACAAAATAAAAAAGTTTATCCGCTGCAACTCCACTTCTTTTTATTGTCAATTTGTTGAGGACTTACCTCTTCATAAAGGGGGGTTGGAATTTTTCTTTATTGTCCGGATTATTTGAGCAGCGGCGGAGTTTACGCGATCTCAAGATGGCCGCCGCGCCGGTGCTTTACGACATTATCAAACTTCCATTCACCTTTATACTGTGATATTAAGTTATTGACGAACGGAATAAGGGGCTTCGCTTTTAACGAAATGGATTCAAGCAGTTTTTTTTTATGATAACGCTTAAACAAGGAGGTTAAAGTAAGGAAAATGTATTTATAGACATTGATATAGGCACTGCTTATGTTCTTAAATAGTATTATTAATGTTAACCCAAATGTAGCAATCGCAATTTAGTATATACCATTCATAGTGTTTTCTTAGTTAGTCATTTTAGCAAAATTAAAAACCAAACCTACGACCATATAAGTATGAAACAACAGAAATAGCTTAAAATATTTTTCTTTTGCTATCCAATTTCTAAACTCATTGTTACAAAATAACATTTGTGTTTTGAGAAGAGGAACGGTATGCGCGTTCCGACGTCCGAGTTCTGGCAGTACACGTAATGAAATGTTCAGATAGTTTTTGCGCAGCTTCTAATCTGTCGCGGGAGTCCCGGCAGAGTCGCGACGCTGCAATATATTATCATTAATGCATCTTGTCAAGCCGGGAGTACATTACGAGGAATATTGAAAACTCTATATTGGTTTGGATGCGGTAAAATACTTTTACATTATAGACTTTGTTTACATTATTAAACAAATGACAAGACAAATAATAGACAATATTTAAATAATTAATAAGTTTGTGGTTCTATTAAAGGCTTAAACTCACGCTTACTCCTGCGCGATTTAAGTACCAACTACTGATTATCCGCTACTCGTTTGCTCGTTTTTTATGTAAGGAATTTAAATTTTAAAAGAATAAACTGGCACTTGACCACGATCAAGGCTCCAATAAAATAAGTTTTAACGGTGAAGGTTTACCAAGGTATACCGCATCCGAGGCTTATTCAGTTAATGTAGCGACTAGCTTCATTGCAGGCAAGAGGTAAGAGCGGCTGCAACACTGCACTCACCGCGTACAAGCGTACAAATTGAAAACGCACGTCGCCGTCGTAGCGCGCACGTTGATTTGTCGACCGTTTTAACTTCACAATATATTTATCGTTCACCCGACCTCTTGTTCTTTCAGGCGACCTTTTGTTCTAATTCTTCGTGTGAGACAATTTATTGTAAGTGCTCGTTCTTTTCGGTTTCGTGAACTTTTTAATATTTAGTTTTAAAAACGATACCACTTTAAATTGTCTGTACCGTTCTATGTATGTTTAATAGAAACCAAATAATTTTATTCCTGTTGATATAAAATTATTCTAAATATTATTCATTTAAAAAGTGCTCTCTAAAACATAAATTGGGGATATTAAACTTAAAAAAGTTTTTGTGTTAGCAACACCGTCGCCTGTCTGTCATCGTTAGTTCCAAATGACAGGTAGATGGCGCTGGAGAGCACAACGCGGAGCGGGGGCGATTGACAGGAGGAATAAATGTGCCGTCACTAACTCGGCCTCTAACCTCTGACTTTAAAAAATCTCCTCTCTTTCTTAATTTCTACATCATTGCAAGGTGTTATTGAACTAGGGAAGAGCTCGTTTTACATCGATATCGATGTTTAACTACTTAGTAATTTAACTATCGGTTTCGACTGTATTGACCTTGTATAGGCATATATTATCATCCCTCACACTTTTTTGAAAAAACAAAAACGATACTGTGTCAATGCAAATATCACGGAAGTAAAAAACTCGTTCTACATGTTATGGAAAATTACATCTGTCATAAGTAATTCTAGTACATTTGATTCTTTGCAGTAACAACATTAGAATCGACCATAGTTAATTAAATACGCCATATAATCCTCTTGCTTGTGAAAATTATGTTGAACTGGGGCAGTACTCCTTCAGAGCTCATTGAAGTGAATTCAAAAGCAATACATTGATTATGTTTAATGTGTCTCGTAAATTCTAATTGCATTATTTGGATTTGAAATCGAATCTCTATAATAAAATTTCATGATCGTCGACAATTCTTGTTCCTTTGTATGTCACATCCCTATCACCTTCACAGAAACCTATTAATAACTTGCGGGTGAGAAAGTTTTTAAAAGTGTTTTTCCCCGCGCGGCCGGCGGGAGGCGAGGGGCGCAGAGGGGTCATTAATTACGACTCCTGTTTTATCATAGCCATGAGTCTCGACACGGCCTGAAACCAATCTATAAGAATATTAGAAAAATGAACAACGTAACTTTTTTTGTATAAATTAGCCCAGACCTTTGGGACTTAATTCTTGTTATCTGAGGTGCTTATTATCGGCGGTTATGTAATTCCTTGTTGTCATCACTGGTGCATTATTAAGTAATTTTTCCGATAAATAATATGTTATTTCGCAAACAGGTGCTTTTAACATTTCCACCGCGTTACAGCAATTACCGAATGTCACCACCAGCTTTTTCTATACAGCCGAAATTAAATTATAATACAACATATATTACTTTCAACTGAAGGAAAATAGACTTTAGCCAATGCTGATAAGATACATTACAGCTGTAATATAATATTTGTCAGGGGTAAGACGTGAAGCTGTCAGGACGAGGTGCTCAAGGTGCGAATGGAATCAAGAAATGTTAAGAAACAATCACTTCAAGTATCCATTGTTTAGTTTATTTGCACTGAGTGCTTTCAAAAACGTTTTAGCTCTTGTTGTCGCAATAAATAATTATTTTATTTTAGAGATACTTTGAAAAAGACTGAACGTAAAAACACCACGTAAAAATCGTACAAGTAATGTTGATTCTCAAATTACTTTTTTGGTCTTATTCATTTAATACATTTATTTTATCGGGCGACTTTTCAGAGATTGTTAATATTTGTTTTATTAAAATTAAACAAAATATTATCAATAGCATTATTATCTTTAATTTGTCTTGTTTCGTGATTATCGAAGATATATGAAATAAAAACGTTAAAAATTTCTTTAAAATGTCAGCGAAAGTGAACCTGTTTCAATTAGGGCTTGGAAAATTTCTCACGTCACAAGAAAAAAGTGTGAATTACTTTGAAAGTTTTATCGCTTCGAGGCAGTTTCCCGCGCAAAGTGACGCGGCGCCATTTTTCAACGCCGCGCGTAGGTGCGCCGCGCGCCGTAATAAACTTCCTGCCATATGTCTCACGAGGTGCAGGAATGTATTGTAAAAATTCTAATTTTCTTTAGCACAGAGAAAACTAATAAGTAAGAAAGTAGGTTTACGATACAAAAGCAATTATTTGACTATCGATAAGTAATTTATTTTCCTCAATTATTGAGGACGATTAATCGGTAACCAAGACTGGTAGTTGATTACGTCCGCAAATAATAAGGCTTTTTTTATATCATGAGGTGGCAAACGAGCGAGCGTATACCTAAAATCGCTGAAATAGCAAAGTGACCGTTGCCCATAGACATACGCAAGCGGGCTCTACCAATGTCAAAAGTAATTATTACTGTCTACCACTGTTAAAGGTAATTTAAATAAGGATGGCGTCAATGGAAATAGGGAAAATTAGGATTTATTTCTAACTCCCCCTTAAAATGTTTAGAAACCTCAAGATACTATATAAGATCCACGATGATTCAATTTTCCTTAAATATAATACACTTCCGAAGCTCTGACTGTCTCAGAACTTATCCCCATAAAAAGATATCGCGACAGACAACAAAAGGTGAAAATTTTTATCCGAAACGAGCACCTGCTCCTCCAAGTTGCCGAAACTTTGGCGAAACTTGGGCAAAACTTCGCGCCGGATGTTGTTATCGGCCGGAAGAGCTTTAGGCGTCTTCCTGTTTTGACGGACGTGAAAAAACTCAAGTTAGCGTAGTTTTAAAGTAGAAATGTTTTGAATAAATTACTTCATTATATTGCCGGTATTATGCCGCGACAAATGCACTACACACAAATATATCTAATCATTTAAGTATTATCTTTACTCAAAACACATAAGTAGTGAATCGTTTGTAACATAAATAAATGTGCCGTTCAATACATATAACTAAGTTAATTTGTTTTTTTTAAACATTAAAAACCATGCTGATAAAACAAAGTTTTTAACAATTTCACAAGTAAATAAGATAACAATATACATAAAACAAGATACAATCGATCAAGTAAATTTAAATCAATTAAATTGTAACGCGAATTCCGTGAAGCGACGGTTCATCGATCACTCCATCATTAAGCCGCCTAATCTTACAACTTCCACATTAAACAACAGTTTAAACAATGCTCAGGTATTATAATAAATCTTCCGAATTGCCCCCGGCTCTGAGCTCACTCAATATTTTAAAGGACAACTTTGTCGAAGTAGCAATAACTCTGTAATTTGAGCTTTAAGCGAGCGTAACAAGGTGAAATGGGCCGTTAGTTGTTTATGTAATGGCGTGCAAAATGGCCGTTGTTAGGGCCGGCACACGGCGGATCGCGCCTGATATTAATCCGTCAGATCGTGATTAGATTCAGTGGCACGGAGTAATATATTCAGTAAGGTGTCACAGTAGAGCTGAGCCCTTGATGTATCGAGGTATTATTGAGAGGCTCAGATATGCTTATGCACGTATATAAATAAGCAAAAATTTTACTTTTACACGCAACATACTTAGCATATAGTATGAAAATGTTATCGGACTTACTACAATTAATAGAGTGCTCTAGCCTTTTGTGACTTATTAAAATACGTGAACTAAAGCTTGATTTTGGTGGAGGTGCTTGATAATATTTAATTTGTAACACATAATAAGTAAAAAAAGGCGCTTAATCTTTATCTGATACTAAAATGTATGATATATATTTTTAACATATCGATATCCCAGTCGGGCCTAGGCCGAGGACGGCGCGGGCGAGAGCGGGCGGCGCGTGCCGAGACAAACGCGCGGCGTCTTATCGCAAGCTGCTTCGCTTCACCTTCAGCCAGAATATACAGCCTTAGTTAACTATCCATGTTGTTATAGGCACTTATTGTCAATTAGTGATACTATTAAATAATTTCTAATCCTTGAACCGCTCGATTGATTAACAAAACTGAACGCATATATACTCACTACATTTAAACTGAAAAATACTTATTACTCGTTTTCATTATAAGTTAGCGGTATTAAGCAATATATAGAATTGCTTTAGTTTTACCAACAATATTCGATACCTTCGAATGACAGAACCTTAAAGTACTATAATGTTTTAATATTGTAGATAAGATACGAAGAATTTGATTATAAGTGTTGAATTATCGTCACTTGTCAGTTCAAGTCCGCAAAGTGCGGACAGCGGCAGTGGAGGCCTTAGTTAATCGGCTCAGTTGCCAGGTGCGGTGAGGCGGCGGAGTGACAGACTCCCGACAGCATTTAATATGCTACTAATTTGCAAAGCGGATTCACAACTTCATAATTAAGCAAAGTCCAAGCCGCTGACGATTCATGTTCAAATTATACATTCATTTTGAGTTATTTATACTTAACCTCGACTTTTAAGCCTATTAATGGACAAAGGTAATGCCCATTTTGACCCTAACTAATGCTACAAATGTGCAAAAGTTTCCAAACCGGTAACAATCTGTTTTAATTATCCCAAATTATATTCTGTTTAGCAATACAAATGTTTAAATTATACGATTATTTTCTTACAAATGCCCCAAGTACTAGATCGATAAAGTCTATTTGGCATTCAGCCAAAATACATAGGTACTTTTTCAACCGAGGTAGTAGTACTGCAAATATAAAAATAATAGTCACTGCTAAGTAAAGAAGAATTTTCTACAGCTAAGATTTCACCTATCATGCAGTATTAAGGCTTAATTACGTCACAAGTATCTTCTAATAAATCAGAATATAATAACGTCAAATCCCCATAATAACTGTGTAGGTAGATAATTGCCGCAAGAGGGCGCCGGTTTAGATTACAGGCCACGTCTGATCACAGAGCGGCCGCTGATTCCCGTATTATGGCTTACCTTGTAATTTGTGGCAGCCCTGTCCGTTGATGTGAAATCATATAAAACAAATTATAGGGTTGTCACTTGTTGGATATCAGCTCTGTTGTTACCTGTGTATCCTCATCAATGTTGCTTATTTAATATTCCAAAGAAAACTACACTTCGTATTTTTACGTAAATTTGTGATTTATTTGAAAAAGTTGTATTTCTTGGTGCAACACTTGAGGCATTGTGTTGTTGAGGGGCGCATTCGACCGTTTAGCCGTCGCTAAGCACCTGTAACACTTAACCCCTTTGCAAAACGCTGACGGCCCGCATACGGACTCTTCGACGTGAGACCGAAGCGCCCAGGGCTGTGACATTCATCTCGATAAAAAGGTTCAAAAAACTTATTAAAGTCAATGGCAAATACCTACGCTATTTCTTCAGTCTTCTTGCGAGTACCAACACATTAATGTAATTTTTTTTGTATCTAGTTTAAAAGGACGATATCAAATGATATTGGTAGAAAAGTGTATTCCTCTTGGCTTCAACATCACATAATGTACATGAATTTTAAACATGACTTTCTAAACAATATTGAAAATATGTCCATATATCAGCACAAACAATTCCCTAATAAAATGTCGATACATGAAAAACTCGATAAACGCCGGAGCGCAGCCCTAGTGTATCGATAGTCGTTAAGTAGTCGTTTGACCTGAAAGTCGGATACACCATCGAGCACGCGCGCCCACTCGCCACCTTTTACCGTCGCTGGAGGGTTTAGTGGGTCACTGGAGCAGGTGATCTCGCTCGATCTCTATCGCTTAGCCCTGAAACTATCCACTCGATAGCTCTAAATATAGACGATGTCTTTATCTAGTGCTTCATGATTTTCAACACCGATGTTAAGTTCTTATACGATGTTAAGATATTGTTTTGAAAAAGTTTAAAGCTTAACAACTTTTAAAGTCAAATGGTTCGGTGATTAAATGTAGTCAAGGGCGACTTATTTTTCTATCTTAATTATTCAATGATATGAACTGTGAAATTTGATGTCCCGGGTTCGAAATATTATATAATGGTTAACGAAAGCATATCATGAACCCACGTCACCTTGAATTAAGACTAAAATGCTTTGCAGAATATGGTTTTCAATTGACTTGGCTTAGGTAGATATTTTCTTGGTATAAATAAAACTCAATACACAACCTAAAATGTTTTTTAATTTAATTTCAAAAATAAAATACATCTAAATGTTGCACAGAAAAATGATACAATACGAAAGAATTCACACATTTAAGTAACGAAATGGCTTTTGGACGGAAAAAATAAAAAAGCGAACTTTGTTTACGACACATCCTAAATACTACTTAAATAAAACATGTGCTGAGATTCGTTTATATAAAAATACAAAGTCTCTTCTGCGATATCAGATGCTGGTGTTCTTACAACTACAGTTACATTACGCGTAACATACTTCATTCTATGTTATATTTCAGATCTTGACAAAAAAAACGAACACGCATATTTTGTACATTTTGATATTAGATAAGGTCTCATAATTAACTCATTTACCGTGGTTTTTTTTAGTCCAAAATCATAGTTTAAAACATATTGTCATCTGTTTTGCCAAAGATGATGATGATTTGGTCTTAGAAACCCATGATTAGTGTTCGTTTCATATCCTATATTTGTACATTCACTTTGTTTTCACACATTTTTTATAGGAAATAATTTGGAGAATAAGTAGACATTATGTAAACATTATGTTGGTACATAATTTGATATAATGAAAGTATTTAAATACTCAAGAGACAATATTTCCGCGATGATTCTTATACACGAGATAATACAAAGTAATTAAATCTCATTCATTGACACACACAAATAAAATTCATCATATAAAATAATATAGCAAAATATATATACTAATATACAATTAATTACAAACTAAAATAAATCTTAATAAAGTTATTACATTGTGTCATGCATTTTTATTTAAAAAATACATTGATTTGTTGCAAAAAAACGCATTTAGAGGTCACGCAATTGCAAAAATGCCTTGTAGAAGCAATTTCAATGTTATTTCATAAGTTTTCATTACCCAAAACTTGTACAAAACATATTACTACTTCTCAAACATATTTTGTTCGAACAATAATGACATGTTTTGTACGAGCAGTGGAAACTGACGTTTATATTAAATCTATTTAAGAGCAAATCTGCAAAACTTATACAAGTTACTTATTCATATTGACATGAATTGTGCTCGGACATACCAAATTATATGACAAAATTAAATTTTAAAAATAGTTATTTTGAGATTTCTCGTGATTTATGATTTACGTTTTATGTCATAGAGAAATAATACACCCGGTAAAGTTGACCCTACAGGTGACATATTTATGATAATTTCTCATGGAATGTGACATGTGATTACATAATATATAATAAAACATTAAAGAAATGTAATTTTTGATGTACTATTGATAGAGGAATTGTGCAAGTTGTATCGCTATTAATATCAAATGATCGCATTGTATGAAATAAGACAATATGTAAGTGTAGATGTTGTTGATGTGGTGATGGTGGTGGTGGTGGAGGATGATGGTGCTATATGAAGAACTCCCTGCGCTTGGTGACGCGGGCGCCGGTGGCGGCGGCGAGCGCGGCCGCGTCCGGGTCCGCCGCGCCGTCAGCACCGCGCTCCTCCTGTATATACATACACCACATTTTACTTAACAATTAAAAACTATTCTTATAAACATAAATAAAACAACATTAATGTTTTTATAAAACATTGGCTATTAATTCTGCGTTGACTAGGTTACCCGCAACTTAAAAGAAACAGTGGTTTGTAATATTCCTACAAACATCAGCTACATTCCTGTTAAAATCCTTGTATAATTTCCCGTAGACGTAGTCAGGTCATCGGCGACATTTAGATCACCAGATAGATATGTCTACGCCGCGTTTATTATTGTGTACAATACATAAATGCAATATTAAGTACTCTTGATGTGTGTAGGTTACCTGTGTGAGGTACTCGCCCTTGTGACGCGAGAGTGCGCGCACCAGCACCACCGCCACCACCACCAGCAGCAGGAAGATGAACGCCAGCACCGCTGTACACACACACACGCACACAACATTACACATCGACATCATACCATCTCAATTCAACTATAACCTATTTCTAATTATAGGCTTGTCGTCTGAAGCTCCCCCTGTTGACGCTAATAAATGTCTCAAGATCCTCTTTTTGGTCTACGTATACATGTGCATGGCATTTTTTATCTTTCATATTATTTTTTATGTCTAAATAGGTTTGATATATATATTCTGTCAGAACCGACGCTTTAGCAGCGCCTCACACCGGTTCAGATATCTTCGACTATAAAAATTAATATTTATAAGGAAATATGAGAGGATAATGCAAGGTACTGACTGCCGAGGATGGCCTCGTCGGTGCGGTGGAAGTCGAGCTCTGCCTGCAGGTCGTTGGGCGGCGGCGGGCGCGTCTCCGGCGTCTCCGCGGGGTGCGTGACAGGCTCCACGCCGCAGAAGTCCTCGTGCAGGATGCCGCCTGCACACATCAACACATCACATTGCTTAACTAACCTACAGTTAAACAATTTCGTTCGCCTCCCACTAAGTCTCTTTAATGTTCTTGCAGGCCCAAGGTCATCGGGCGCTGAGCCGTGTTCTCCCCTCCGCATCCCGGGTACACCCGAGATTGTTTACTGCGCAACGACTCGCGCAAATTTAAGTGTTGCCAAGATATATGAAATAATTGTTACCTATGGTGCGCACGTTGGGCGGCGGGTCCTGCTGGAAGAGCAGCTTGAGGGGGTAGATGTCGTCGAACTCAACGCGGGAGACGCAGCCCGCGAACCCCTCGCTCATGGACTCGTTGCGTCCTATGTACATATACTGGATGTTGTTGAACTGCGCGTCCGCAGACTCCTTTATGTTGAACCTGTACTCCTGCGTCTCGTAGTTGTCCACCTGCACAACACACGGCGTTACTCAGACCAGCCAACATTGGGTACTATGTTGTTGTTTGTATGTGTTTGCATGTGTAGGTGGTACCTGGAGGACCATGGTGGCGCCGCTGTCCTTGCGCGAGAGACGCACGTCGTGGTACTGGCCCATGCCGAAGTGCTTGCCCTGGAAGATGATCTCCTGCCGCTCAAATCCAAAGTCAAACACCACGCGTAGATATCCTGCGCACAAATACATACACAATTTAATAAATTTTTAGACAAAATTGAACACTTTTTTAATTAAACACACGTGACACCGACCGGAGTTGGAGACCATGAGGGTGAGGTACTCTCCGGTGATGTTGGAGAAGAAGCCGAGCAGGAAGCCCTTGGGGTTGGTGGTGGTGAAGCCGACGCGGATGCGCTCGCTGATCGTAGACCGCCACGAACCAAGGAAGTCGTACTTCACCATAGAGTTGGGTCGCAGATTCACACCGATTTCTAAACAAATAAATATATTTCTATAAATAATCATGTTCACTGAATCAAAGCCATGAACATAAGCTAAAATAAGACTTAAAATTTTCTTCGTAAAATGTCCTCTTTTGGAAGCTGGGTATAGTAAGGTAGTGGTGCTGACCGTCAGCGCAGATGGGTCCCTTGAAGGCGGTCCAGCGACAGTCGCAGGTGTAGCCGTCGTAGCGCTCCAGACAGGTGCCGTTGTTGAGGCACGGCGACGACTCGCACTTGCCGTGGCACCCCTCCGACACGCCGTACAGACCTTACCACACAACACAATAATACATTTATCTACATATTAATTGATACTTAACATTTGACAAGGAAAATGTATACTTAATCTAACTGAATATTATAATACTTATCTAGTATTTCACGTTGTTTTTGGGTAAATAAAGAGTATCGTAGTCTTCTTGATAAAAATGTCAGGGTGTGTTGTTTGGGAGAGTGGGCTGGTGGGCAGGTGGGCAGGTGGGCAGGTGGGCGGTACCTCTGCGCGCGTACGAGACGAGGTCAACGGGTCGTCCGTTGAGCAGGAGCGCGCGCACGCAGCCGACGAAGCCGTCGGTGCGCTCGAGGGAGGCGCCCAACGCCAGCGCCGTGGTGAGGTGCAGCGCGCGCACCGGCTCCTTCGCCGTGCGGATCTCGTTCTTCAGCGCGCCGTCCACCACCACGCGCGCCTCCTTCCTACACGCACATACACATACTGTGTTATTGGGACAAGCCATTACATATGGGAATTGCGGGTACGTTTATGATGAATATAGTGGCGTACCTGTTGCGCTCGATGGAGACGGAGTGCCAGTTGTTGTCGGCGAGGCGGCTGCTGGTCTCGACGGAGACGCCGAGCGGCGTGTCGCCCACCTGCAGCTGGAACTGCAGCTGGTCGCCGCCGATCAGCGACAGCTTGATGTAGTCAGTCGGACCCTGATCGCGCACACACATACACGCAACATTCAATAACATCACTTTAGTTTCTCAAAATATGCATTAATACATTTTAAGGCGTTACATTTCTTTAAACTTGTTCAACGCAAGTAGCGGCGCCTTCCTAAGAAAATTTACCTTAGCGTGCAGCAGGACGGCATTCTCCTTGGTGGTCTTGAACTCGAAGTATATGTCGCCGCTGTGGCCGAGGTCGAAGGTCGGCAGCGAGATCACCGCGTCGGAGATGCGGAAAGTCACCGCATTGCTGAACAAGTCTGCCCGCACAAAAGCACTTCACTTACGCTAAATCTATACAATAAATGTACAATAAGAAATAGAAAGGTGTCGTGCAGGTGGTGACGTACCGTCACCCTCGCAGAGCAGCGGGCCGAGAGTGTAGCGGCCCTCCTTCTCGTCCAGGTGGCTGCCGGTGTCGCCAAAGCGCAGCTGCTTCACCGGCAGGTACTCCTTCTCCGTGATCTCCCCGCCGTCCACCTGGAACTCTGCAAGATTTCTCCTCAACGTCTGCCATTAAGCACCCGAATACGAAGCAAGGTAGAGACGACGTGTCGTTACAGAACGTTGATAGGGTTTTTGTCGTGATCACATTGGGAGTTCACAGTGGAAGTTAACGAGGTGAAAAGTATAAGTACAAAATAATGTTTGTAAAGTGAGTTACCTTCAGCTTTGAGCGGGCTGTACTCGGCGTCGCAGTTGCACCACTTGGTGGGGTCTATGCAGCTGCCGAGCACGCCGCAGCGACACATGCGGCTGCCGGGCGGAGCGCCCGCCCACGAGTCCATGCGCTGCCCCGCGCGCGACACCCACCACGCGAACGGCGCGAACGTCGCCTCCTCGCCTGACACCCGCACATTACACTCACAGCTTATGTAAACACGCTCACATTTCTATCACAAGTTCGTGGGACCGCATTTGTCATTAAATTATTGCAGTAACAAACAAAACTTTTAAGACAATGTTTAGGTTACTTATATCCCAAATTACGCCTGCTCGTCATAGGATCTGGTCAAAATGATTTGTATAGTAAAGCACAAGAAACTGACTGGGAGAGTTGAGGAGCCTGGAGTGCCGGCACATGTAGTCGAGGCGCTGCGAGCAGGTGTGGGAGCGGTTGAGGAGGGCCTCGAGCTGAGCGCGCGACGCCTCGTACACCACGTCCTGCCGGAAGCTGCCCGGCTCCTGGTACCCGTCCACCGACGAGCCCGCCACCGCTGAGTGCGACACCTCCGTCACCACGCGGCCGTCCGCTGCGCACATACACACACATACACAACACCATGTCAGGACACAAGTACTGCACTAGAGTGGGGCAGCTGTGGTGGTGTACTGACAGTGCAGGCGGCAGGTGACAGGGAAGGCGGGGAGCGGCCCGGACCCGTCCACGTCCACCAGCACGTCGGCCGAGCGCGACGCGCCCAGCGCCTGCTTGTACGCCGCACAGGACAGCGGGTGGATCGCTGCACACAGACAAACATTATATTATTTCATTGTCCCCTTAATATTTGAATTATACACATATATGAATAATCAATAAATGAAGCAATACATACAGGTGTGACAGACGGCGCCGGCGTAGCCCGTGCCCTGGCAGTTGCAGGTGAACTCGTCCGCGGTCTGCGTGCAGCTGCCGCCGTGCTCGCAGGGGTTCGGGTTGCACCTGTATAAACATGCACATAATATATTTTACTCTCTGTGTTAAAACTATAAATAAGTTGGTTATAATGAATAATAAGTTAACCTATCGATCATCTGGCAGGCGTCGAAGACGACCTCGTTGGGGCAGCAGTACTCCTCCTTGGTCCAGTCTGTGGGCAGCCGGTAGTTGCCGTCCACCGCGATCTTGCGCATGCACCCGATGAAGCCTCGCGGCGGGGCTTTGCCACCTGACACATGAAACATTTCATACAAAGTAATAATTATGGTATAAAATCTATACTTTAGTTTTTCTAGTTTTTGTCATAATGTAGTGGCAGAGGGGCTGGCTGAACTGACCGGCGATGTAGTAGGTGGGTCCAGTCTGGAAGCGCAGCAGCTTGGTGGTGCGCACGGGGCGGCGGTCCAGCGCCAGCAGCAGGGAGTCGGGGGCCAGGGTGAGCAGCAGCGCGTGCCAGCGCCCGTCGTTCTGCGGCTCGGGGAAGTTGTCCAGGCGCACCGGCCCGCCCACCGTCGCCCCGCCCCCGGGACCGCCTCCAGTCGACAGCTCCACCTTCACCCTCCCCTCCTCCAGGTAAACCTGCACAAAGGTAGCAGTAATTAAACCAAAATAAACGCATACAAATGAAGCACAGAGAAGAAGAAGAAGAAGAATGTTCGTCGCCGCCTGATGCAACCAAGTCTAACTATGTAGTCGTTACCTTGACATATCCCTCAGTCTTGAACTTGTGGTAGATGAGCAGGGCGTGGTGCTCGTATGTGCGGAACTCGAGGGAGACGTTGAGGGTGGTGGCGCCGGCGTAGCCCCGGAGCCGCGCGTACGACCCCTCCTTCAGGAAGGTGATGGGCACCACCGGCGGCTCCTGACACGTGGCAGATATAACATGACGTTCAAATTTCTTTATTTAACCAACATTACGACAGCAGTAAAATCGCTAACATTTTGAGTTTATTTCTTTCGTAACATGCCTTGTTGAACAATGACTCACAGGACAGTTGTAGAGGGTGTTAACTTTCTGGAACTTGAAGGGTTCCCCGGAGTCGTAGCCCTGCTTCACCTCCTGGATGACGTTGGTGGCGTTGAGGTACAGGTTCTCCACACACCCGGTGAAGTTCTGGTCTACCACCAGGCCCTCTTGGAAGTTCGGCACTCCTCCGATGTACAACTAGATAACAATGTTATGTTTATTTCTAAGTAAATATGCATCCACAACTAAAACAACAATATTTTTTAAGATAAAAATTGACAAAATTCGACAATCTGACGGGCCATGAATGAACCCATTTTTAAGAAGCATAGATATGGAGAAAAAATTAAACTTGTTAACTTAAAGGTAGTATAACATTGTAAATTATCTTTGTTTCAAAATCGGTTGAAATTTTATGACTTACATCCGAAATCAATATTCGAACTCAAACCATGCTTCTCTGTGCGCGGACGCAGTGTTTTTGCTCCTAATCTTTTTTGCGTTTGGTTGAAGTTTAATAATTGTGAAAGCTGCAATAACAATCGAAAAGCAATGGATGGAATATTGATTTCTGTCGTTAGTGAATGTGTGAGAGAGAGTGAGAGAGAGAGAGGGTAGTTACCGCTCTATTGAGGTTGAGGCGCGAGAACTCCCCCTTGACGCGTCCGGTGACGACGACGCGGTCCACGGAGAAGATGAGGTCGCGGCGATGCCGGGACACCACCACGTCGTGCCACATGTTGTCGTCCAGCAGGCTGCCCACAGACACTGACGTCGCCGTACCGGACCCTGGCACACCACAACTACCCTTACTATCACACTCGCAGGTAGAATACGAAACATATTGACAAAAAACATTAACACAAGAGACATTTTTATATTTTTCTATTGAGTATGTATGGGAAGTGTATTGTAGTTTTGTAGTGTTCACTTAACATTGGGCAAACTCCTTGTTTGCTTTTTAAAAAAATATAAAACAACCCTCAATCGAGTAAAGGTCAACAATAAATATAACAGCCTATATCTGCGTACGTCGTTTGAACTGCTGCCAATAATATCATACAAACATTAAGTACGTAAATGTTCTTTTTTTGGCAACAACATGCAAACTGCTCAAGGACCCTTCAATACCATATCAAATATATTGCTCATAAAACTATGTTTCATCATGTACAACTACCGCGCTTCTTAATTAAGTACCCTAAGGCAAACAGATTGTCGTCTCTGTGTGCAGTAGTTAGTCAAATAAGATTATATCATTTTCTTTTGATATCGTTCTTCAGTATCTTTATTCTCTTCGAGTATGTTCGTAAAATGTTGTTACTTTGAGAATTATAACTAAACATTATAATGTATTATCGTCAGCAGATATCGACCACCAAGTATCTATCAACATAAAGCCGCAAATACTATTTTAATAACACATTTCGTATTTATATTGAACCGCAACTCCGCACAACACTACGCGGTTTAGTTTTATGCGTAATCATTTATGACTTATATATATATATACATAATCTATCAATTTTATAAAAAGAAGAAGTGGCTTAGCATTTAAATATTTCCACTATTCAGGATGTAGCTAGCTACTTAAAACGAAGCACGTGGTAGAATGTGGTTCACCACAATATTGTAATAGCGGGTTTGGAACCTACGATAGGTAGCTCGGTAACCCTACCCTTAACCGGTAGGTTACGTAACCGGTACGTTTCAAATAGATACTCTAATTTAAATAACAATGCGATGTAGGATCATCCAGTATCCGCAGTGCATAGACAAAGGCTATTTCTTACCGAGGTCTATATTGAAGACAAGCCTGTTATCCCGTAGCTGCAGCGCCACGTAGTCGCCCTGAGTGCCGCGCGAGTACAGCAGCGCGCCCGACGCCGTGCTCGTCTTGAACCTGAACCTGATCACCTCGCGAGACGCGGAGATCGGGTCCCGCAGCAGGTCCATCTTCACCAGTGATGATCCGTTGAAGTATAATGTATCGGCCACTGAGTGACCGACAAGAACATTGTTATATACGACGCCAAAATAACTTTGCTTAGTACAGTCAGCTGCATAAATATTTACAATTCTTCGAAAGCTTGTATAGGCCGGCAGTTTCAAAAATACTTATGCAAGTATTCGTCAGGAACATGTATTCATGGATAGAAGCATACGAACCGATTCGACCATACATATTTTTAAAACCAAAAGCGTATACAAGTTTTTGAAGCTTTGTAAAGATACACGTATTTACGCAGCTGAGTGTACATGAAAATAAGTACCATTTCCTGTTTTTAGTAATGTTTATCGAAGTAAACGGTCACTTAACACTAGACCTGATATTTTTATTTGTCCTATTTACTATAGAAAGGTTACAATTATTAAACAAACAGTTTGAAAACTAGTATACTTCTTCTTTTCTAGCCATTATTTCCGACGGTCAATTACTGATAGTGAATGTTATATCATACCATAATCACAACCGTAGATCTCAACGCGCATGGATATCTTGTCCCGCCATCGCATCGGATTTATCCTAATGTACTGAGCTATTATAGGCACTTCGAATTCATTCCGCTTCACTGTGTTGCCGTCGTGATTGCCTTCGAACATCTACACACCAGAAAAAAAACATTTATCCTGGGTTTCTGACAGCAGCAACTCTGTATAATCCTTGCCCCTTCAATTAAACTACTACTCTTTGATTGAAATAGTTGTTAATATATTTGTTAAAAATATAAACATGTTGTTAGTAATTTGAAAGGTATTTAAAATAACTAAGGTCAAGTTGCATACTAAATACTAAAATTAATTCTAACTGACGATTAACGGAAATAACTAATAAATGTCATGAAGTAGGTTCGCTAAACACCTCTTATTTCTAAGCTGATATTTCTGCCCAGTAAAGGCTGTTGATTATTGTTATTTTTTTAATGAAAATATCTCCTGGAAACGGCGCCAGCTACTAAATATAATACCTAGAGGTGAATATAAAAAAGATATAAAGCTTGAAGTCAAAAATTGTTTTGAAACATTTTACGTGGTTCAATGCACCCCGAAAGGGGATATTGATATTGACCCAACATAAACTAAGCAATAACCATCACCATGGTTACGACGACATAAACTTTTATAATCAAATATCATGCAGCCTTTCACCTGAATGTAACCATCCGAAGATGCAACCTCCCGCCAACTTTCCCCATCGTCCGAGTACTGTATCATAAACTCGGAGACATATTCCTGAGTGGCACAGCGCCCTCTGGTGGCGATGCCGCGCAACTCCTTGCGCGCTAGCAGGTTAATGGTTAGGTGCTGAAAGTATGACGCCTCCTTCGCCGTCCAAGCTGACGAACCTTCACCGTACGTCACCAAACATTAGTGCAAAAGCCTAGCATGGTTATACAAAGGTTATAGGAGAGTGCTAAATGTATTTAAATTGTACTCTGTTAACTTTTTAAATCTTATTTTATAGTAAACAATTTATATAACTTCTAAATAAAACATATTTTTGTTTAATTGAACACAAAGACTAAATAAAACGGTTAATGGAAACTGAAAGTTAATACTTTTTTCAATTCAATTTTTACAATTTTCATAGATATATAAGTTTTATCAATGAAACCAGTACCAATATCCAGGCAAAAATAACTACAAAGCTTTCAAACTACATGCAAACCAAAGTATAAAAGTGCGATGGTCGGCTACATTGTTATTCTTGTTAGTAACCACATCCCTGATTTGTTTGAGGCGATTTACCTTGACCTCGCCTCCGGCCGCCTTGTACTGGACGTAATCAAGTCCATTGGAGCCATAGCTTATGTGGTACTCCTGGACAAACTCTTGGGAATGTGCTCGACCCTGGGTCGCTATTCTCGTCACATTCCTCACAACTCCCAAGTCTATGACGAGTTGCTGGTCAAAGTCACTCTCCGAAGCCGTCCACGCATTTAAACCTTACATTGATATAATAATTTTTTAACTCTATTCCTAATAAATTCACGGCAAATCAAATAAAATGCAAACATTTTAAAACCTTTATTGCGCTACAATGATTTAAGCATGCCTATGTATAACAGGAGAAGAAAAAACATTTCTCAACACAACATGACAACCCCAAACCCACGCGAAAATTCTTTAACCATACAATAATAATAAAAAATGGATAGTCAATAATCAGAAGATCAAAACCTGTACTAATCTAGTCAAAATTATTACTAAATACTATAAACTATTAACGAATTAGCTAATTTAATTGTCTGTTGTTCTTAACTCTTTAACTTTTTTAATCAACATGTTGTCTGTAAATCGAGCATCAGATTGATAAACAGGTCTTGCTTCTCTTACTAAATCTTCAAAACTTAATAATGTAAAAGGTTGGGGATCCAAGGTCACATCATTCCCAACAGTGTGCAAAGAAACGGCCACTGCATGTTTCTCATCAAGTAAAGTCTCCTCAAAAGTCCAATCATTCCTTAAAACATTTTTAAGATACAACTTTGTGTCTGTTACAATTTCATTAACCTTCAACGGTGTTTGAACAGAAAAGCTGATTAAATCCAATGGAATAGTTATTCCAAAGCCAGTATTCTTGACATAACTCTCTTTGAGACACCACATGCGGTAGAAACATGCTACCTGCTGCATTTCTGATGGATAACGACGTATTGTAGACCATTCATGCTGAGAAAACTGTCTATTCATTATACGAAAGAAGTCTGGTATATTTTTATTCACTGGTGGTTCTATTTTCATTATATCAACCCCAACATTGGTACGAAGATTGCCTGCCAACACTGTATAATCTCCTTGATGAGAAACATTAAAACTTGGCAACACATTTGAATCTAATAAATATGGTTTACCAGTATTATCTCTTCCTAATTTAATAAAATCATATGGAATATTTGCTGATAAATGCACAAATTTTTTCATCAAAAGCCTTCCAATCAATGAAGATTTAGCATCATCTTGGAAAATAAATCGGACTATCCTATCCTTCTCTTCAGGCTGTATGTAACTGGAAGCTGCTAATAATTCCTCTCTGCTAGGTTCCCATTTGCTAACATTAAATGCCCATCTAACATTTTCAAATGCCATGCTTATGTCAGTGGGTTTTAAGATATTTCGACTTCTTTGTACTGTCAATTTTCTGGCCCAATGAAAGACAATTTTATTTGGTTTTTGGACCTGCAGATGGAATAATCCTGTTTAGGTTTTTCGCATCCCTTTCCTAACTTTAAAAATGGTATTCATACTAAATATTCAGAAATTATAAACTACAACACAGGCATGCTTAAATATTCTCAAAAGCATATTTTCTACAAGTGAAAACAATCCATATAAGACAGTGTTGTAATTTGTGTGAAATAAATGCATCTTAATCAAATATTTAAAAAATGGGAACAACAATGATTTTTGCCAAATTGTAACTCTGCAAGTGTCACAACATGTAAGGCCAAGAGGAAGGAACCTGTCCTTAAAAAATGCTCCATTGCATCCAAATAACACAGACAAAAAAAGATGTCAATATCTCATAACCTCATTATAAAGTCAATTTGGCACATTATGTAACACATTTATTTATAAAGATTCCCTAATTTACATTTCCTTGATCCTTAATAGATAATATGTAACATATTACCAAAATTTATTCGTTTTGCAAAGCTATTTACTTATGTGCAAACTTCTAACCGAACTACCAAAACAAAATTTATCAAGCACATTTTAAATAATTTCTAAAAAGTAATGTTTACATTTCGGAGATATCAACTGGGAACTTACCATATAACTTAGCATTATCTGGACCTCTATCTCGCAGACTGGAAGTGGCACTCAGTTTAGCATTGGCTACTAATGGCTCGTTGCATTCATAATCGTAATAATATTTCAGTGAATCTATAAACAAGACAGATATTAAATTGATCACTTTAAATATATTCTGTTAGGTACAACATGATCTGTGTTTTAATGATTAAAAATGGAAAAACAAAGCTGCTCACCTGCTTTACAATTTGTTGTAAAGGAAATCAAAGCAAAGAAATAATATAAGAAAGCACTCATCATAATATCATGCTTTTTTGGAAAGTACTATCAACAGCGGTCATTAACAGTCACAAAACGAATAAAATTAATACACAAGGGTTAAATTGTTTGATCATTACGCTTAGCGTTGCTTGTCACCGGACAACACCCAAAACGCCCAAAACTGAATAACATTTCAGTTGAAAAACTGACAGGCCTACCTAATAAGATCCAATAAGAATCGTAGTATTTTTGAAATAACCAATAGAATTTCTGTATCGGACAATCAGGCACAGAGTGCATAAAATATTGAAAACAAAGAATAGCATATTATACAGGTACTCTTTTGGAAATGAAATTGTTGGTAAATTGAATTTTAAAATCAAAAGTTGGATCCTTTTTAATTTCATAAGTATCATTTTAATATTTTCTTTTAATTTCTAATAGTGGAAAAGATTTGAAAATGCTGAAAACGGAGGTGTAAAATTTATGCTGATTAATAAATTATTTAATGGTGAAGTAAAAAGTATTTTTCATATCAATTTGTAATCTATGTGTTTAGCAAATGGTATGGCAACACCAATTATTGATGTGATTTGTAAAAGTATTAAACTTTATCATTTTTCACCTATTTACGTAAAATTTATTAAAATAAGATCTCATACGATCCGGTTTTCCAATCACATTGAATGTGTAAAAGTGAGGAAGTAAAGTGCAACGTAAATATTTGTCTCGCATTTTATACGCCCATTCCATAAAAGTACAGTGCCATTACGTTCCCGTTACCTACACAATATTCCAATTTTTGTGTTTGCCACGTTTTACTGGCAAATGTAAGAAGAAAATAACAAGAACATGTCAATAGAAGCTTTATAGAAAGAAATTCGAAAAGGTAAATGCTATGATGATACCGCGGTGAGTCATTTAATATCACCTATGCGGTGACATCTTCCGCAGTTTACCTTGTGCTCATGTCTTAAAATCAATAAAAGTCTTCGAAATTGAATTAATTGTAGATTTAACGTAGGATGAATATTTGATATGACAAATTATGAATACACATTAATTTACGCGATTTATGCGTAGTAAATTAAATGTAGGTATAGCCGGCTCGTCGAATTTTAAATTATTGTATCGCAATTACAAATAAAGTATTTCTGGAGATGCAAATTTTAAAAAATTATGGTAGATTTTCCATAATAAATAATAATACACCGTTTTTGTAATTATTTTAAGAAGCCGTGCATATTTTTATGCGTAATTTCTACTTACATTTATTTATACTTTACTAGCTGTGAAACACGACTCTGTCCGCGCGGAATTAAAAAAAACTTAATAAGTAGTCTATTTCTTCCAGTCTATGTTCTACATCTATGCCAATGATATGAATATAAGTAAAAATAATCTATATATATAAAAGAAAGTCGTGTTAGTTACACTATAACTCAAGAACGCTTTTACCTATATGGCTGGTGAGGAGGTAGCTTAGAGCCTGGAGAGGGACATAGGATACTATTCACTTTCTTTTTTTTTCGAATTTATGCCTTGAAGATCTACTTTTTATTTAACTATCAATGTTGTTTTTAATATATCTATGCGGACAGAGTCGCGGGCGACTGTTAGTTTCTAATGAAAATAGTAAAATATCTAATTAATTCATAGATTGTGCTTCACATGTCTACATAACTTAATCTCATGAATATAATATGATAATTTCAGCCTTCATCATGTCTAGTATGTCAGATCGTAAGGCTGAGTTGGAGAGGAAGAAGGCAAAGCTACAAGCTCTGCGGGAAGAAAAGGATCGACGGCGGCGAGAGAAGGAACAAAAAGATGCTGAGGAAGCTTTGGTTAGCAAATATTTACTATTTATTTTGCTCAACAGATGATATTACTTTGTATCCAAATCTTACATTATGATGGCCTAAATTTCTTGACCAATTTTAAAGTCTAAAGTATTAAAACTGTAAAAGATAAAGTTTGCTTTGTGGGGTGATATAGAAAGGAAATTAAGACTGTTATAAATCAACCTAACACTTAATTTGTTAGCTTATTATTAACAATCTATAGAAAATAAGCTCTAATGGTGTAATTTGCCAGAGTGATCCTCTGTTATTTATTGCCAGGTGCTGAAAAAACACTTGTTTGGGTCATGAAAATTTTTTCATCCACTACAACATTAATTAGTATGTCAAATTGACATGCTACATTTTTTTAACAGCAAAGAGCATCGGTTGCATCAAGCCTGGACAGCCGACGTGATCTGGATGAGATGCTGTCTTCACTAGGTGTAGCGCCTGTGAAGGATGTGTTGTCCTCCCTATCCTCCATGACGTCACTCACGCCGCCACAAACCGCTTCACCTGATGCCAGCCTGCCACACACGGACAAGTCCAGTCTGCCTGCTCAAGGGTAGATACTCTAGTGTATAATATCATTTATACAAGTGCAATACAAGTGTTTTCAGAACTAACCAAAAGTTTACAATTAGAGATGTCAATGGCAACTAAGAAATGTATACCAAATTTGGGCAAATAGAAAAAATGCTTTATAAGGGCCACGTCTTCTGAAGTCACATTTAAGAATTTTCCTGAATTGAAAAGCTTGTTTTCAACCGAAGTTTCAACATTCGTATGCTACTTTAAAACCCATCAGGTTGTAAATAAAAACTAAGCAAAATTTCACACCGAAATGAGTGCAGTAAAAACAAACCCTTGTTAAATTCAATTACAGTGGACCGAAGAAGCCGCCGGCGTTGCAAGTTGTGTCGGTACAGTCGACGGACATCCCGCCCAAGGAGAGTGTGACATACGCCAAGCAAACACAGACCACCGCCTCGGGGGTCACCGAGCTGCGAGATGGTAAGTGTTGCCGTACTGTTGTACACACTGGCGCCACCGTGCTAGGGTTTGTGTTTTGTTTATAACATAAATAACAAAACATGTTGTTTACAAGTTAGAGATTATTAACATTATCTTTATTCCTAAATGTTAAACTTAAAAATTAAAATTTTCTTTACTTTTTACCGAGAAATAAAAAAAGAACACTTTTTATTCTATATTTATTGTAATTTGCCAATTTAATAAAATAAAAAAACTAGTGCAATACTTACTTGTATACAACATTAATTGTATGATGATTTTCTAATGTAAATGTTTTTGTGAAAATAAAAATAAAGGTCTGCCCACTGGAGCCAACATCTGAGTATTGTGGCTTAGGTGGGCAGTGATGCAAATTCTGCAATTACTTTCAAATTATTAATACTAAAGTTATTTTGAAAGATCACGTTTTTATTGATGTAAGAATTTGCATCAGCCCTTTTGTTATTAAAGTTAATAATATTAATAACTAAACTTGTGATGTACGGGTGATGGTTTAACAATATCATTTGCAAATGTATTACCACATGGGTTGTCTGTGTTGCCAATTAAAAAAAACATTTCATTCATTTTTTCGTGGTATTTTTTTTAAAGTATTTTGTTTAGAACTTTTATTCTTATTTTTAATAGAGTAATAGTTGTATGAATTTTTCGTTAATTATTTAAAATATTATTTTTTAAACTACGTTTAATTAGTAAATTAGGTGGTTATTTGCAAATGAGACCATTCTTACTGTAACCAATGACATCTGTAGTAGCGTGGGCAGTATTTACTTTTCACGCGTCGTTTTTGTTTTAGGCTTTTATCTGTTGCCTGAATACAAAGTAAAACATATCTTAAAATTATTTGAAATACTTTAGTAATTAAAAAAAATAAAGTTCCATTTCAAGTACTAAATACTAAAATAAACATAAAATTGTAATAAATCCGTTCAGGCTGCGGATGATTTTGCAAAAATTTTGGTTTTGTCACTCCGCTTAAAGTGTTCCGTCTCGCTCATCTTCGTGCTGTCTCTGTCTATGAATTAATCTGAGCAAAAGTAAATACTGTTTTGAGTCTTTGGTGCAATGTTTGTGTTTGTGCTACCATAAAAAAAGGCTGCTCTTCCAATGCATCACCGCTTGCAGGATACATGGAGGACTGGTGGCGGCCACGTAAAGGTAATTTGAACTTTATTAACATGGCACTACGACTACGTTTGCACAAACATGGTAGAAGCACTGTCAAACAAGTATCAAACATTTGAAGAAGTGTTACGATGAACATTGGGACAGTGTTGTGTACTTCCAACTGCATTGGCTATACAAAATGAAGGCTAATTGCATGATATGTTTTTCGTGACGTCACACGACTGAAACAAATTACCAATATAAAGACAACGCATGGTTCCATTTTGTGATATGCATGGTTTCATAACAACATTAACAAGAAATCATTGTGAATGTCATATTTATATAAATCAATTTAAATTGATAAATAAAAGAAGATATTTGTAACTTAATGCAGTGGTAATTATATGAATAAAAGAACTTTTATAAATATTTAGAATTCACTACTGCCTCAAGTTACTGTTTAATTTTTACTATAATGATGAAAATATTTAGATGACAATTTTGAAGCACTTAGTTATAAAAATGTTGTAAATTTTTAATGAACAGTTTGTTTTCATTTTTGTCCCACAACAGCACACGCCACCGACTACTACGGTAAGTCATTATTCCTGCCGGGGCTTAGTTTGACTCACTCTAACATGTACTTGAGTACTCGAGGTGTCGGATTGTAAACTAACTAACACACGATATTGGAATCTAGTCTTGTACATAGATACTCTTTCGATCACGCTTCTAGATGTTTCCTAACTAACATTTTCTAGGTGCGTTTACATCAGGTTACTTGATAAGTTATTGTATATTTGTACAAAGCGGCCGGTGTAACAGATTAGCTATCAAGAAATCTGATCTATTCTCTCCGCGCTGGGGTATGTCCATTCAGAACTAATTAATTGTCGTATGATGTGGTTATACATTCCATTACCAGTATAAAGTGGCCTTCCAGAGTTCTCCACGCGGTGTTTCAACCACAATCTGGCCGCAACAATATTATTATAAGCGCACAGAATATATAAAGTATAGTATGTATTCGATGTATGGTGGTGGTATGGGGTTGCCATATCATCTCACGCCCACTCACCCTCCGACTCGACTAACCTGCACAGGTGTTAACGTGGACCCATTTGATTGGACTCAAGGACTGCTCGTCGCCGCCGGCCTTAGTTCTGCAAACAATAGTGACGTCACTAACCCGCTCGCTCGTACGGTGATGGGAACGGTTGTGTAACGTTCAAGCTTCTACACAGTGGCAACACCTTTACTAAATTGTCAACTTCTATTCGATTCGGGGGCAGACAAATTTAAAAGATAATATTCGATCCGTTTGTTTGTGGACCTAACTCCATTCATTAGATCTGAATCTTTCGATAAATTAATTTCAAAAACCCGACGACCGACAGTCTTTAGTTAGATAAAATGGTGTCTTTTAGGACAGCTGTAACATATCAAAGCACTGTTGATTAGCTAATAATATATGTATAGAGTTTTTGAATATGATTTTTTTTTTGAATTAATATTGATAATGGTCAAAACATACTGACATATTTTTTTTGTTTTCCTCCCTTTTTCAAGACGAGTACAATCTAAACCCGGGTTTAGAGTGGGAGGACGAGTTCACAGGTAGGTTTCAATTCCGACTCACAACAAACATTGGAACTAAATTTGCCCTTGGTAGAGCCTGTGCTGCTGTCACTTGGCATGTTTTTGTTTTGTTAACCTCCTCCTGTACCTACTATACCTACTATTTGTAACGCTACTTTATCCGTATAGTCGCTAACCTCTACATCTTACTGTCGGCATCGCCACTCTCAATGGACACGGTTCACTTTTATCCATTATATAACAGGTTGTTTGTTTATTCAACATAATATCTCATAAATAAATAAAAAAAATAAACCGTTTATATTTGATAGTTATGGAGTTATAATATGTTTTAAATTTAGACAAAAATAAACAGCCTGTATATACATGCGGATTGGTGATTATTTCTATTCTATTTGAAATGCTCAAAGCAATATATTATGCTATATTTTGATAAATAAAAGTAAATATAACTACACTTAACATTTATATATTCCGACCCGACATACGCTTATAGTATTTTACAATATTGCATGTGTCAGAATATCTGGGCATGACATGACGTCATCATGTTTTTGTTTATATATTTATTTTATATGAGACATATCTCTCTTGTGGAGAGCTCGGGAAGTTTGATTTTTTTGCATAACAGTAAGCTTTTTATCACCAAAATTGTTTATTGCTTTTTTGATAAATATCTTTTACACGTTACTTTGTTTTGTTCATGTTCATGGATCAGTTTCTTTTTTATTTAAATAGAATAAGGCAAAAGTATTTGCAATGTTAATTAACTGAGATCCGATTTATTTTGAAGCGTTTTTAGCTTTCGCATACACACATTTCAAGCTCTAACATGTCGTTTATAATTATACATAACTTTAGCTTTAGAATATGTGATAGGAAATGTTATTTGTGAGTTAATATGAAGAAATTAATGGATCGACACTAAGATTGCATTTCTGTCAGGCAAGATTTCAGCGTATGAAAGTTAGGCTTTTCGTTTTATATATTTATTTAACTTCATTCATAGCCATACATTTTCAGCATTGTAACTTACGTATTTTAAAAGTGTTAATAATATTTAAAAATTCATATGAACTTATTGAATGTAAATTATTGTTTTTAAATCTGGTTATTTTAACCAAAATAACGTTAAAAAGAAATTTTGTTTAGACTTTTATTTCCTACCTTAAATAAAGAAGCTGGTATTGGATGCGCATAGAAAAATATATTAAATCGAGTTGTTAAGAGTTTTATTTAGTAGTTGTGGCGGTTGTGGTGGCATGCTTAGCTAACAACACGCTGTCCGTGGCCATTTTACACCATAGACAATAGACGCTTCTTATAGACCATAGAGTTGTTGTCTTCTAGAGTCGGCTCACTTTCTATATTCACCACCAATTTAAATATACCAGAGCTATTGCAGCCATAAAGTTTCATGAAGTTATTATAGACGGAATTTTTATGGCAAATTAAAAGTTTTTTCTTTAATTCTTCGCCGTTGAAAATTTCGTCAAAATCTTATCTCTTCTCAAAGACATAACTCTGAATGATTACTAAAATACTTGAAATTTAAATTTAATATTGAAATAGTAACTTCATGAAATTAGTATTCTTGTACGGCAGATTTATGTGACAAATTACTAGTATCATCCATTTGGCAACATCATATTGGCGAAGTACACGAGGCAAAAGCATTAACAAAGTATCATCCACTTAAAACATAACTCGAGCTAGTTAGTCTACACAAATTGTGAAGACGATGAGACAAGCATTCGTGGCAAATAAATCGGCCGTACTGCGCACGCTTCGGCCGGCGCCGCGCCATGCCGTGTCGTGTCGTGCCGTGTGGCGCGCTGTGGTGGCGTGTCGTGTCGGGCCGCGCGAGGGCCATCCTTATTCACCGTCCAGTGCTTACATTCGACGGCGACGGCGCGCGGCAAGGCGACGAGGAGGAGGCCGCATTCCACGGCAAGCTGCCCCCCGGCATCCTGCCGCACGGCCTGCCCACCGTCAAGGAGGTCCAGCCCGCTGTCACCGACGCCCCCCAAGAGAAGAAGGAAGAGGAGGAGAAGAAAGGTCAGTTGGGTTTCCGTTATATTCAAATTAAATATTAATTAGCTATACAATGATGAAGAAAAGAGCTCGTAGCAAAAGCTTCGGTTGATACTATCGTGTGTGCGTCGTGCAGTGCGGGAGCTGAGCACGGACGAGAAGCAGACGATAATGCTGTCGGCGGAGTTCCAGAAGTTCATGAGCCGCGCGGGGCGCGTCATCGAGCGCGCGCTGGCGGAGTCCGTCGACATCTGCACGGACTACACGGGCGGCGGCGACGCGCAGGACGCACAGTCAGTACACCACACCGCACATCGCTCCTCGCCACTCTCCCTCCCTCACCAAGCAATATTACATGCGCACATCGTGACAGGGACGACAAGTCCGACGCGCGGCTGTCGCTGGTGCGCACGTTCTACGACGAGCGGTGGTCTCGCGGCCGCTGCGTCACCTGCCTCGACTGGTCCAGTGCGCATCCTGAGCTGCTGCTTGCCTCGTACCACAACAGCGACGACGCGCCGCACGACCCCGACGGCGTCTGCCTCGTCTGGAACACCAAGTTCAAGAAGACCACGCCCGAGGACATCTTCCACTGCCAGTCGCCCGTCATGAGCGCCACGTTCGCCAGGTCTCTACCGTTCTCGCCTCTGTACCTTCGATGGTTTCACATGTATACATTGTCTTATATCGTGTTTGTTCGCGCAGGTTCCACCCGAACCTGATCCTGGGCGGCACGTACTCGGGCCAGATCGTGCTGTGGGACAACCGCGTGCAGAAGCGCACGCCCATACAGCGCACTCCGCTCTCCTCGCTCGCGCACACGGTACACGCGCATTATATTGTAACACATACGAACCTTAAAACAATTCAAGAGTAACTCCTCCAAAACTACACTATATTTTTGCTTAGAATCCTAAAATGTTCGATATTGTATGTCTTCAGCACCCGGTATACTGCCTGTCGGTGGTGGGCAGCCAGAACGCGCACAACCTGATCTCCGTGTCGACGGACGGGCGCATGTGCTCGTGGTCGCTGGACATGCTGTCGCAGCCCCAGGAGACGCTGGAGCTGCACCACCGCCAGAGCAAGGCCGTCGCCGTCAGCGCCATGGCCTTCCCCCACGGCGACGTGAACAACTTCGTGCTCGGCAGCGAGGACGGCAACATATACACCGGTGAGCCCTCGATACACATCGTCTCACTGTCATACTGTTCATGTACAGTGTTATATATCTGTGTGTTTGTGTGTGCGCGCGCAGGTTGCCGGCACGGGCAGCGCGCGGGTGTGGGCGAGTGCGTGGAGGCGCACGCGGGCCCTGTGACGGCTGTGGCGTGCCACGCCGCGCCCGGAGCACTCGACCTCGGTCACCTCTACCTCACAGCCTCCATGGACTGGAGCGTCAAGCTCTGGAGCCTCAAGGTACGCACACGTCGTGTCAACGACTCCAGGAAAAACGTCCAAAAACTCATTGATATATCATAAAGAATGTTACTGCAGGAGAACAAGGCGCTGTACTCGTTCGAGGACAGCGGCGACTACGTGTCGGACGTGCGCTGGTCTCCCGCGCACCCCGCGCTCTTTGCCGCCGCAGACGCAGCTGGTCGCCTCGACCTCTGGAACCTCAATAGGGACACCGAGGTGACGTCCCCCGGGACTTTGACACCCTTTATATCCAGAACGGAGGTTGCAAACATCGATAATGTGAAATAAATATTTGTATTGCAGGTGCCGATAGCGTCCATCCAGGCGGAGGGCGGCGCGGCGTTCAACCGCGTGTCGTGGACGCCGTCCGGCACGCACGTGGTCGCCGGAGACGACGCCGGCAAGATATGGGTGTACGAACTCGCCGAGGTACACTTCGCTGCTAGCCTTACATCATTATCATTAGACATCGTATATCTAAGAGTTTACAATTTGCAGCAAGTGGCTCAGCCCCGGCACGACGAGTGGAGCAAGCTGATGATGACGCTGCAGGAGCTGCGCAACAACCAGGCGGACGAGGACACGGAGCGGCTGGGGCTAGCGGCTAGCGGCCCGCCCTCCCTCACCAGCCTCACCTCGCTCGCCAGCAACCCGCTCAGGTGAGCGGTCAGATCATTGCTATTTTTGACCAGTTTCAAAATCACTTTGTTAAACAATTATCATCTCTAATTTACTATATTATAATGTTACAGATAACTGATAGAATGGGACATCAAATGCGGTTGGATATTGTGATCTTCAGAGGATACCGGACTGCGTTTACTGTAATGAATTCTGATATCTCTACTGAAAGAATGTACTATATATGTATGTATAAATATATGTATATAAATATACATATATATATGTTTTGTTGTGACTGATTGTGGAAAGAATAATAGTTGTATGAAGGTTGTATAGTTGGAAGTTGAGTTAAGAAATAGGCAATGTATCAAGAAAGGAATAATTGTTACTTAAGTAATATACTTCAATATGCACTCAATGCTTTTAGATATAAATGTTAACTTCACTGATGTTGTCATCATACTGCACAACATAAAAACCATTCAACCAAAATATTAACAAATTTATTACTGTGGCATTATTGTGTAGAATAAACTTCTCCTATTTATTATTAGATAAGAAAACTGTAAGAATTTGTATGTAAAACTAACATATATTAGTGCAGCTACGTAAAGCAGGTCTTGAAACTATAGAATTTTTATGGGGATATTTCAAATCTTTAATAATTCATCATTTAATAATTTTTATATGAAGAATTTAGTAGAAGGGGACTAGATGTAGCATCTCATCAAATTCACATTATTATAAAATGTTTCCCTAAATTAAGTATCGAGCACAGATAAAAAATCTAAAACAAGCAACTTAAAATTTCAGCTTAGTTAAAATTTAATATTGCTTCAAGCTAACATTATTCATTGGAATCAGAGTAAATTCGTCGTAGTCCCCTCTTGTGACCATGACAGTTTAAAACATATACTAACCTCCTTATTTCATTCCCAATTACATTTTTAATAGTCTTATTGAGATGTAATAATTTTTAATATCTAAGTTATTGCTGTTTTTGCTTACATTTATAGGAGCAATGTAATAAAAAGACATATATCATGTTACAATGTGCATTTGTAATGAAGCGCATATAGGTGTTATTAAGGCATAATAAACATAATATCCTTGCTTAATTCGTTTTTTTATTCCTTCTTTACCTATATCATGTAATATTAAATTGCACAAAAAGTTTCCATGAGGAACTAATCTTGGTAGAATATAATTTAATGATATTAAGTTAGGTTTAAAATAAAATGTAAAACAGTTATCCTTGGTTAATTATTCTGGAGCAAAAGGTATTGCAACTTTTCCCTTGGACAAGTTGACCTCCTCCCAGCAAACACAGCACATTGTCTTCCTGTCCATGATATCTGTGTACAGCTTCCCATCCAAGTGGTCTATCTCATGCTGAGCTATCCTCGCCGCCCAATCTGAGTATGTTCTTTGTAATGGATCCCCATTTTGATCATAGCCTGAGATTATAGAATATTCCATATTGTAATGTTATAAAAAACTTGCTTGTCAATTTCATCTAATGAAACAAAATAGAGAAATTAATGAAGTAAAGCAAGCAGCTGAGTTAAGCAAACACACCTGAAATCTGAACTTTTTTATATCTTGCAACTTCAGCAGAGAAAGACCTGACACTTTCACAGCCTTCTGGATGTACTACTTTTATATAGTCAACCACTTTCAGTGTAGGATTTACGAAAGTCTGCAATCAAAAAAAATACATTAGAAAATCTCTGTTATAGGAATAACTTAATCATAGTAACTGTCTCATCATGAAAACAATAAAGATAAGTTTTTAGAGTTACTTACTAACAGTCAAAGGTACAACGCTCATACCCCTCATTTTAACAATTTCTGCGGGAAATGTTGATACTTGTTGTGCTGTTAGTTTCATTACAAATATCCTCATATTTATACCGATTTGTGGTGCCGACATACCAACACTGCCGTATTTATTTACAACATATTCCAGTGTTTTTATCACTTTTTGTACTTCACTCGTTTTTATTTTATCTATCGGTACTGGTTCTGAAGTTTTACGTAACCTAGGATCTCCAATTTGAACGACATGCTCATATGGAGGTGATGTTTTACCACGACTAGGACTTAATCTGGCGTACCAGTTTAATGTTTTCCTAATAACTCCCATTGTTTCTACGGTCCACTTACTTTATCTTTTAATTCAAGGGTAAATTGGTAAATACAAATTACAAAATAATACGCTAGAATGCGTTATATGCGGTCTTCTCTTCTGAATTTGATATATTGACAATAATTGACATTTGACAACTGAATTCGAATATTGCCAGATAATGTGCCAATTAACACTAATGTCAAAAACCGATCTCTAAACTTGGAACTTTCACTGAACTTTCGAAATTAACCTCGCCGTGCTCGTAGTTAACAATAAAATAAACTTCAATTAAGAACTAATGAAACTATAATAGCATAAAAGAAATATTAACATTAAGGATTCACGGTACAGTTGATTGAATTTTGAGTTAATAAAGTTTTGAAAGTGTTGCCAAATCGCCAAAAAAAATGAAAACACTTGTTGCAGCTGGTCCCAATTTTGTGTTTGCAAAATTGCAATTTGTAATCACCGGCATCTTGACACTTAATGCTTAAGAGAAATTTTGTCTTTCGCACCACAAAATAATACTTCTAACAAGTAATTCCTTCAAGATATATTTCCAAATACTATTTAACAAAAAATCTAGTGTATTGAGGTTTCGACTTTGTTTTTCTGAGAAACTTGAAGGTCGTGTAACATTTAATGAATATTGATAAGGTTCAAGTTCAACGTAAGTATAACCTTAATTTATTACGTAACATAGCTAATTAATTCAATAAATACCTTTCTTGTGAAAATTATATGAATAGTTTTATACAATTATTAGTGATGCTAGCCGCATTAGTTAGAATTTAAAACTTATTTTAATTTAAATAAATAACTTAATAAACACTTTAAAGTATTATAAATCTTCTTAGTTTATGTAAGTAGATATTTAGACACTAATTTTTATCAATTCTTATCTATAGTTATTTTGTTTACATATCTACTTGAACTACATATTTAAAAAAAAAATTATATTCCAGATGTTTAAACTAGGCACCAATTTGACTAGGAACACGGCGATAATTTTCAATCGCCTGATGTCATCACAAGAGCAGGAAGTGTTGTTTGAGACATTGAACAATGCCGGAGTAATCACACTCAACAGACCAAAGGCATTAAATTCCTTGAATACCAACATGGTGACAATGATGCTGCCGCAACTGCAAGAATGGGAGAGAAGTAAAGGCTTGGTTATCATAAAAGGTGCTGGAGAAAAGGCATTCTGTGCTGGGGGTGACGTCAAATCTGCAATAGACAGGGTGGAAGGACCTAAATTCTTTCACACAGAATATAATGTTAACTACTTAATAGGAAAATACAAGATTCCATACATTGCTTTTATGGATGGTATCACTATGGGGGGTGGTCTTGGTGTGTCCGTACATGGTAGATACAGGATTGCTACCGAGAAAACATTGATAGCCATGCCAGAGACTAAGATAGGACTGTTCCCAGATGTGGGCGGGTCATACTTTCTGCCCCGGCTGCAGGTCAATTTAGGATTATATCTAGGCTTGACAGGTAAACACTTATAAATAATACTCTTATGAGTACTGTGAAAAGGGTGTAGTTATTTATAAATCTTTCCATTCCAAACCTTAATACAAAAATGAAGTAGCAGTTACCCGCTACTCTGTCTGCGTGGAATAAAAAAAATACTCAATTAGTTTTCAGCAGTTATTCGAATTTTTCTGACCTTTTAAACCTTCCCTAGACCTCCGCGAACATTTTAAGACCAAGATAAAATAAACCTGTTCAGCCATTCTCGAGTTTTAGCAAGTCTAACAAAGAGGAATTGAATTTTATATATATGGATATAGATAATGAAGGTATTTTACAGGTGACAGGTTAAAAGCAAAAGATGTTGTGAAATCTGGAATAGCAACTCATTTTGTGCCAAGTAGACGTTTGTTTGAGCTGGAGAAACTTCTATCTCGCTGCAATAATGACTCGGAGATCCGTAATTTGCTCAACAAGTTTAATGAGCCTCCCGAAGAGTTCTCATTAGCTTCCAACATCAAACACATCAACTACTGTTTTGCTGCATCCACTATTGAGGAAATCATCGAGAGACTGCAGAAAGTGCAGAATGACTGGTCAATTAAAACTTTAAAGGTCTGTTTATTCTTAATCTATTATAATGTGCCAGTGACTATTATCTTGTTAGTTACTATAGTAAATTATCGTGTCTTGTATTGTCCTCCAGACTCTGAGCCAGATGTGTCCAGGCTCTCTGAAGATAACCCTGCGAGCGCTGCAGCGTGGCGCGCAGTTGGACTTGCCACAGTGTCTGCGCATGGAGTACCGCCTCGCATGCCGAGCCACTGAGAACCATGACTTCCCTGAAGGTATGTACTTGACCAATAACAAAAATGAATCTGTAGTGAATGGGTTAAAAGTGTTAACAGGTTAACAGCTAAAGCTGATTAGACAATCCATGTAAGTTTTACCAAACATGTTTTACTGCAGAATGTTTCGTTAATTTAATAACATGAAATAATACAAAGAACGCGATTCAGTTATTTACTGTAATGATTTCAATGAGCAATCATTAAAAATGTTATTCATGTGCTGTCAGGTGTCCGAGCTCTCCTCATTGACAAGGACAACAACCCGCAGTGGAACCCAAAGACTCTGGATGACGTCACAGAAGATTATGTAGAAAATTATTTTAAGAAGCTCCCAGAGGATCGTGAACTTAAATATTTCGATGCCAAACTTTAATTTGTTACAAATACTTATTAATTCCACATTTCCTAACATTTATATATAATTATAGGAACTCGAAAATTTTTCTTTTAAAGGGTAAAAGTAAAAAGGAAAAGTTTTACAGGTATCAAAGTAATTCACTTTTTAATATAATAGTTAACGGAAACTTAGTGCAACTTTTTGGAAAATAAGTTTGGTGAAAAAAAATGGTTTTTAAATTAGTTAATTATAGATTTAAGAGAAACTAAATGAAATATTGAAAAAAAAAACTATTTGCCAAGATAATCACAATATTTCAATGCAAATAACTCAGAGTAATTATTTCACATATGTAAATATACAAAAGAGCAGAAAAGCTTTATCTATATAAGTCAATGGCAGCCTGTTTAATGTATAAAATTTAAAGACTGTCTTTACTATTATTACTATGCGTAGGCTTCCGAAACAATATCTTGACAAATAACAGAGTACTTATATGTAAAGTAGTTTTGGTGATACATTTTAAAGTAAAAATATAATGTTTGATTTACATTCACATCATCATGTCAAGGGGCAAAATCACCAGCAATCAAAGGGTTAAAACACGTGTTTAACTAAACAGTGTCCAACTGTATTTTTTGGGATAATTTTTTTATGAATTACTGTTTGAATGTAATACCGAATTAATTAATCTTAGGTGTCTTATATGTTTTTTATATATTTGTAATCTGTTTAAAATGCAAATAAATCAATATATCAAAATAATTAGAGATGAATTCATTAATATTATTAATGTAATCTCAATAGGGCGTTATATTTACACTTACAATGTACGAAAATCAATGATATACATTAGATAATTTTAGTACGTCTTTTTACATCATGTTAACTAAGTTTTCCTATTTTTATACAAATAATTAGGCGTAAGGAAAATATTATAATCATTACCACTTATGATGAAGAAATTGTATTTTTATAGACAATTTTAGAAATTAACAAGATAGAGAATTTTTATTCCCTGACCTAGGCATTGGCTGTGCATTTAAAAAATTAAAAATTGTTTCTAGTACAAAATGCATTTATTTTACATGTTCAACACTTTGTAATGAATATTCAACATTTTGTAATGTTAAATGTGGTAACCAAGATAATAAAACTGTTGACTGCCATTTTAAAATAAATAAGACTTTGTAAAATGTTATTAATGCTTTTTATTTCAACGTTCAGTTATTTAATACTAAGATTTATATGTCTAGTAGGGGTCGCCCGCGGTTGGTAAGCTACGTGTTCTTCCAGACTATGTTCTATATGTATGTAAAATTTTATCGAGATCCTATCAGCCGTTCTGAAGACACCTTCAAACAAACACCCATCCATCCAACCGTCTAAACATTCGCATTTATAATAATAGTAAGAAATTAGATTTATTGATCAACCAGACTTCACACGTCTATCTAATAAGTTGTCCTATCGCGAAATCAAATACATTCAAACCTGAATATATGCATGCAAGAGCAAATTAATTTGACAACTGACGCATGTGAAGTGTGGACTAATTTTGTATGACGATTCATGTTGTTCTTAATGGACGGTTGTTATTTGTCATAGTTTCGACCAGTTTCGACTGTACGCGCACAACGAATAATTGTGAACTATCGAGTATCGATCTTGTTAAAATATTATTAACTAAAATTTATTTATTTTCGAATTTATTACAGTGTTTGGCTATGTATCGCAGAATTAATTTAAAAAAAACAATATTTGGTTCAATGTTTTACTTCTTTATGTATGATAGTTATGAAGGATAAAGTAGGAATAGGAAGAAATAATTGTATTTATATTGTTCAAAAATAACGATCACGAAATTTTCGATTGCAAGTTTTACAAGAACAACAATCGAAAAAAATCTTAATCGATTTTACTCAACCCATATCTGCCCATATCTAGTGAATTGTCAAATTAATTGTCAAACTAATGTATCTTAAATAGACACACCATATTATCAAAGTAAACTTTCAATCAACGATTAACGAAGTTAACTTGTGGATTAACGGTGCCTGCGCCTACCTGTGTTGATGACTATAAAGTGTTTTTCAACATGGATATATGAAATAATAGGTTAATGAGAAGGCCTGGTATAGTTTGTACTATGTTTTTATACTTCTAACAACTATGCTACACAGCAGTATAAAGAGATGGGAGCAAGCACACACATTTTTCTTGAAGATATTGATATTATTCCCGACGTGCACAAACTATGCAGATTATGTCTCCGTAAGACAGAAGACAGCTTACCAATTTACAGAGACCCCAAACCTGAAACCTGTCCTGATGTAGCTTCGCGGATATCGACGTGTGTGGGGATTGAGGTATTTATCTATAAGTTTTTGCCGAATATATACTAAAAAATGTAAGCGTTACTACAAAATTTCTTAAAACCCCTAGGTCTCAATGGACGATTGTCTCCCTAATAAGTTGTGTAAGCAGTGCTATCGAGAAATTGAAAGGTGTTATATCTTTCGAAAAAAATGTGAAGACACTAACAAAAAGCTACAGTTACATGCTAAAGCTGTGAGGGAAAATAAAAAAATATTAGAGAACCAAGGCATTGTTAAAACACCTGTTAAACAAGAAAACAATGATTCATTATTATTAGTTAGTAAAGAAACAAAAAGTGTCAAAACCTATGCTAATAGGCTAGCAAATAAAAAAAATAATGGCAACTTACACAGCAACACAAAAAAAGAGGTAGGTACATTTTTATTTTTTAGGCAGTATTGACCTGTGGACATCTCACGGCAACAAGCAACTAGCAAGGAGGAATTAAAAAAAACCCTTAATTCTTCCAGGCTATAAGTAAAATAAGATTTTATACAGTCAGTTAGTCAGTCTCTTACAAGCTTAAAAATAACTAAACTTAAAAGTCTTTTTGTGCAGATTCAAGAAAGTAAGCCAAAAGTTGAATCAGAAAAAGTGGAGCCTAGTTTTGAAGCATTTCTGAAAACGGTTCTTTTGCAACTAGGTGTAGTTGAAACAAAAGATGAAAAGATTATATTAAATAACCCTAATGTGAAGGCATTAGAAATAGAGACTCACAGTGGAAAGGTATTGGTGGAGCTCACTGAGGAAGATGATCAGGTTTGTGATTATAGTATATTATATACTTAGTATGTCTTGTGTCTATCTGCATGAATGACTCAAGTGAGGTAAGTATTGCATCTAAACATTAGGTTTGAATTTTCTTCAGATAAGACGGTGTAAGGAATTTTTGTGAAGAGTTAAGGCTTGTGAAATGTATGATTTTGAACACAAATTCTTAACAAAGTTAAATGTTTGGTTTTAGGATAATAATGAGAACCATTTAAGTGACAATGCTATCAGTACCAGTAATAGTGTTAATAGTATTCAGACTTCAGAAAAAAATGCTTCAATAAAGTTAGAACAAGATACCAATGGAAAGATGTAAGTACATTACATTAGAGAAAAACTTTGAAGTATTATAAGTAACCGTGACTGCATACAGTAAAGATTTTTGAAATGATCAAACATTAACATTTTTTTAAATTGCAACTTTTAAAAACCTAAATGAATTAAATAAAATGTTGTAAAAATAAACATATATAGCAGTGTAGTGTCGGGGGGTGTGTCGGAGGGCGTGTCGGGGGTGGGTCAGTGGGTGCGGTGCGAGACTTGCAGCAAGCAGTTCGCGTCGCGCAGCGCGCTGCGGCGACACGAGCGCGTGCACTCCGGGGAGCGGCCGCACGCCTGCCGCGTCTGCCGCCGCACCTTCGCCCAGCGCTCCGTCATGCTGCGCCACGAGCTCGTACACAGAGGTACCCACATACTTATCGCCATAACATTTCAACAAACTCGTAATAATTCAAAAATTAAATGGAGTAATTGTGAAGATTTTTGCAGTACAATGACGTATTAATTTTGATGCTTAAATATTTCAAAAGGTAATGATGTAAGTGTGCAATGTGTGTGTGCAGAGCAGCGTCCGCACCAGTGCCTTATTTGCCCCAAGAGCTTCACGCAGCGGGCGGCCCTCGACGCGCACGCGCTGGCGCACGCGGAGCCCCAGCGGCGCGCTCTCAGTCTGCGCCCCTGCCCGCATTGCAATAAGGTCTTCCTCTACGCCTCCGGTAAATTAACACTGATTGTAATAACTTCGATTTCTATTCCTTTTAGTTTAATAAATGTTATAGTCTTGTTTATCGTTTAAAAATATTGTACAGGACTATCTCGTCACATGCGCGTGCACAGCGGCCGCGTGTTCGAGTGCGGCGAGTGCGCGCGTCCCTTCGGCGACAAGAGCTCGCTGCTGCGGCACCTGCGCAGCGTGCCACACCCCCCGCGGGCCACGCCCCAACACAGTGTCGCCACGCCTCTGTACAGTGTGGTCACGACCCTACACAGTGTGGACACGCCCCCCGCCATGACACAACAATGACCCTCCCTCATATGATTCTCAAGTTTGCTGCAATCTTCTTAGAACCCTATCTAAAAGGAGTAGAGTTGAGAAAAACAGTAACTAACTTGTTCAAGTGACTTTATGAAACTTAAGAAGTTTCTTAATATTTCTTAGTAAAACAATTATGAATATTAGGAAAAGTGAAGTAATATGTAAAATGACATCACAATCCAATAACCACATGTTTAAGAGAAAATGTTTTATTTGTTCTGGTCCCAACGAAGAGACCCCAGAGCTTATTTATTTATAGGACTGAAAATAGATTGTATAAAATGAAATACATTGTGATAGTACAATAAAATATATTTTTGTCAATTATCGAGATTTATTTCTTTTCTGCAGCATGTCGTCTGAATTTTCAGCATTTTTATAAACACACGGAACAAAAAATAAAAAATACAGAGACAGAGATGAGCTCGGGGGACACGGGACTCGGGACAGTATCATCACTGAATTAATAAAACACGATCAATATTTTACTTAAACATTTTTATTTGAAAAAAATTTCGTCCTAGATTGAAAGGCAACATGGTATAGTATAAGATTGGAAAGGTCGCAACGCGCGGCGGCGGTGCGGCGGCGGCGCGGCTGCGGCACGGCTGCGACACGGCTGCGGCGCGGCCGATGGCACTCACATTACAAACGACTCGTACTAATTATTGCAACTATTTGTCACCCAATCAAGTGAACACGCGACCGCATTGTAACATATGGAATGCCTTCAAAAGTCACTTACAAAATAACATTATACACATCGTATAAAGCATACAATAAAACATCTGGCAGAGTTAGTGTCGGGTGTGTGGTGAGGCGCCTGCGAGCTACCACGCGCTGGAGCGCCGCGGGAACGGACCGGCGTAATTACACTTGAAGCTCTATTCGACCTACATCTACGATATAAATGATTATAAAAATAAATAAGGGGGACGCCCCCCTCCCTCTCACCCCCACGCTCAAAAACACTTCGGACGTCCTTTGAGCAAGACTCTCAATAAATTTAAGTATCCTCAAATATATTGGTGTTTGTTTGACATTCGGCGCACGATATATAAAGTAGTTATCGATTAAAATCCAAAATACTTATAATTAATAATAAAAACAAAGGTGTGTGCAGTGGCGGGTCGCGCCACGCTCCTCGACTATTCGGTTATAGCACATTATATTCTAAAATAAAATTACTAATATGTAATAAGCAATATTTACACTTAGACCCGACTAGCGCCGGCCGCCGGCTCCGGCTGCTCCGACACCTAATTTGAGCTTTCGCACTATGTAATGAGGTCTAATTTCTCGCGGAGTTATGGACGGTGCGCCCCGCGCCCTGGACACATCGCAGTCAGCCGTGAGCTTTACTGTGTGTAAACTGATTCATTTCAAACTTACAAATGCACAAACAGTGTGACAGACTGTCGGAGCGGCTCGCGATGTATCCGCAGGCGGTGGCGGCGACTCGGCCGCTACAATATCGGCTTGATGCGTTACGCTACAATATATCCTACTGCGACGGAATAACATTTCGGTTGTGACGTATATATCTTACAAAGTAATACAGAGTAGTGTTGGCGTGTAGGTGTGGGCGCTGTGGGCGGTGTGGGCGCGCGGCGGAGCGGGCGGGGCGCTGCGGGCGCTGTGGGCGCGGCCGAGGGCGGGGCCTACATGTTCTCGAACTGATCGACGCGGCGCTTGGTGTTGCCCTTGCGGATCTCACGCAACGTCTTGTACTTGTCGCGGCCCTGGCGCACGTTCTCGCGGTGGATCTTGTCCATAGCCGTCTCTTTCGTCTCGTCGCGTGACTGCGCCAAGTCTTGTTTCAAGGCCTGTAAGGAAAACGTTATAATAATATAAATGTCGAACGGTCGAGCCGAGTGTAATAGACGTAGAGAGATGGGTGCGGGTGGGTGTACCTTGAGCTGGTTGTGCAGGCGCTCGCTGCGCTCGGCGAGGGTGCGGCGCGCGTCGAGCGGGTCGACGAGGTCGTCGGGGCCGCGCGCCAGCTCGCCGCCGCCGGACTCGGAGCCGCCGTCGGAGCCCTCCGCGTCGGGCTCGCCGTCGGCGGCACCGTCCTCGCGCTCCGCGTCGCGCTCCGTGCGCTCGCTGAGATGGTGGTGCTGCGGCGTAGCGGCGGCGGCCAGCAGCGCGGCGGCGGCGTCCTGCTGCCGGCGCGCCTCCTCCACCTCCTCCTGCAGCCGGCGCGTCTCGCTGTCCTTCTGCTCCACCTCCTGCTGGATGCGCGACACCTCCTCCTGCTTCGCCTGGATCTCCTCCTCGAGCTTCTGTCGCTCCGCGGCTTCCATGTTCTGGATATTTTTACAAATCGATATAAAGTTGTTGAATTGCCTCGTCTCTATGTTTTTCGCATAAAATGGCATACATAAGTATCGATGAGACGAAAAATGATGAGACAAGAATATCGGGCGCGTGTACCTTGGTCTCCTCGAGGCGCTGCATCATAGCTTGCAGCTCGTTCTGGCGCTGCTCCAGCTCCTCCTTGGCGGCCTGCAGCTGCCGCAGCTGCTCCTCCAGCCGTCTGATCATGTCCTGCGCCTCCAGGAGGTTGGCCTGCGGACACAAGCGGAGGCGTGGTTGTAGGGGGTGTGTGGTGGGAGTGTGGAGGGGGGCGTGTAGCGGGCGCGTACCTGGGAGCGCTCGACCTCCTCCTGCATCTGGCGCAGACGGTCCTCGTACTCCTGCTGCTTCTTCTCTGCGCGCTCGCGGGCGGCGATCTCGAGCTGCAGCTTCTCGCGCTGGGCCTGCTTGGCGAGCTTCTCCTCGCGCGCCTGCGCCTTCATCTGCTGCACGTCGATGGTGTCGGGCTTGCGACGACGCATGTACAGCTCGTGGTTGCCCATGCACAGCGCCAGGATGCGCTTGTTGACGCGGACGCGCGGCGCGAAGAACACGAAGTCCGGCGCCTTCTTGTCGATCGGCTTTATTATGAACTTGCGGTCGTTGAACGAGATGTTGCGGATCTCCGACCACGGGAAACCGATCTTAGGTGTCAGCCTGGAAACGTACGCGGTAAAGTTGTTAATCGGTAACTTTATATTAAAGGTTAAAATTGAAGGAGTACACTTTTTAAAAAGCTAGCTTATTGCATAACTGTACAAGACTAGTTGAAACGATCAACGTTAAAGGTATAATAGCGTGCAGCACTGACTTGTCATCCTTCTCGTATATGTTGAGTCCGAGCGCGTCGACGCCCAGCCACAGCTCGGTGTTCTTCTTGTTGCGGATCTCGAAGTAGTTGACGCCGTACATCTCGAGGTCCTGCGCGATCTTGAGGTACTCCATCATGGCGTCCTCGCGCAGCATCCCGCGGTGCTCCTGCCACCAGTTGGTGATGCTCTGCTCCCACTCTTCGCGGGACATCTGCACACCGCACAATCAATATACACTCTGATATGTTCCACTATCTCACTTTGTGCAAATATGTGATGAAAGTCAAACAAGATATCTCAATGATATCAGCAATAGAGATAATGTGCATAATATATTTTTAGAGAAAGGTGATAAGTGTTGTGAGATGTGATGGAGGACCTTGTGCTGGTCGGTGACGCGCTGAGGCAGCAGCCGGTCGTTGGCGAGGAAGCCGGCGCCGTGCAGCGCGGGGTTGTGGTCTCCGTGGCGCGCTTGCACCGCGTACGAGGCCAGCAGCACTGACGTCTCCGGCGGGCAGTAGATCTCGTCTGATAATATCGCATTCTTCACCTGCAGTAACAAACAATTAATGCATTATACAAACAAAGCAACAAAGTCCAATCCTTACTAAATAAGACACATTTGTAAGTAAACCTAGAGCTTAGGCAGTAATTATGGACAACGATTGCTCGGCTATGAAGATGCCTGACTGGGTTTTTTTCATCTCAGTACGGACCTGCAGGTAGAACAGTTTGAGCGTGATCTCCTGTATGAGCTCGTCGGCTACGTCCTCCGGGTAGAACTTGGCGCGGAACTTGAACTGCAGCGGGTTCTCCTTCTTCACGTCCTGCTGCATCACCTGCAACACAACATGTACAACTTATTTTACACTGACATCTTATCTATTTTGTGAACAGAACATAATAATGCTGTTTTCTATGGAATATCTACGCTTGATACAGTCGTACCCAGCAGCACGGTTGACTTGATCGCTACAATTTTTTTAATTAAATTGCAAATAACTACTCAAGTACTAAAATCAAACAATAGTACATGTTTTGTTTGTTGTATATTGTTCATTCAAATATCTTTGCAAAATATTAAATTAACACTGTTACTAGGGATACTGTAACACATCAGTTCAAATTATTTATGCAATACCAGTGACACACGGCGACATATATCTTACCCATCTGGAGAAAGGTAGCGACCCTGACTTCGCGGCGTGCCCACCGGGTCCAGGGAGAGCGTTAAAAAGGCAACAATTAATTACAATTCAGCGTTCAGTTAACCACACACATACAGACAAGATGAACACAATTTATAATCATTAAAATAAAACTAGCAAATTACAATCGAGTGTACCAATAAGCCGCCACAAACAACTTAGACATGATACAGTACGATCTCAGCAGAGTTTTGCGAAGTAAAATTACTCTTAACTATTTTCAGTCTTTATTATTAGACTTTCAACAGCACTGGGCTTTCGAAGAAAAGAAAACCAATAAGTAAGTCAATGGTCATTGATTCAGACATATGTATTCCGTCATTGTGCGACATTGGAGTGCAGAGCATTGATGATTCGTGACATTCAAGCACTAGGCCATTCCCATTTCACTTGGCAACATCCACCGACAGATAAAACCGAAGCCAACTGGGTTAAGTTACAGTTTCTTGTCAGAGCAAAAGCCTGGAAACAAGAAACTTTAACTATTCAAGTTAAAATTGTATCATGATGTGAACATAAATTCCTGGCTCTGTGTCATACCACAAAAAATACTAAATACAAAATAGAGCAGCTTACTAAAGTGTAAAAATACTTTTTAATATCCATTTTATCCATTTACGACGTCCTAGAATCTAGAACATTATCGTTTGTTATCTAAATTACAAATATTACGTGTTTATCTTTGCTGCCAAGGAATGTGTACTATTTGAATTCGATTACTAGTAATTCAATTTAATATAATCATAAATTTTATTGAAATAGAAAACTTCCGAAAAGAGTCAATTCACTCATTTAAAAAAATAAATTCTACAAAAATATTATAAAACGTGTAAAATTTTAGATGTAATAATAATAAAAAATAGTTAAGATAGTCAAGGAAATAGCTATTATTTAAATTGAAAAACGATAAGCGATAAGAAACATTTTAGATAAGAGGCCTAGTTATTATCGTTATGATTGTATATTATAAAATTTAAACTGTATGGCGGCTTGTTACCTATGAGCATTTTTACACAGTTGGGGTGACTAATGTTGCAGGAAAACTTCCACAAAAGTTGACCTTGTACTCCTACATCCCGCCAATACCTAACATTGTGATGACCTACGATTTGTGCGATTTTGCGAGTTGCGAGTTTGAAATACACTGAAACCGTTTAATCGTTTTTCTGTTAGAGTTTAATATCGAACGAACACGACATGACGTAAACAATGAGCTGTAAACTGTAATTCCTTATTCGTCTTGACATGTTTTATGAAATCAATCTGTTAACATTAAATAGCCAAGATCAGCGTCAGAAAATGCAGTTTGAGTCACGCGGGAAAACCAGCTGGAGTTGCGAGGTAAAGGAAATCACAGGTTAGATTAGCATCGACGTTTAACCGCGGATGTGGTGACCTCTACACTACGCTTGTGGTCAGTTACATAACTAAAGATTTAATATCATCGCTTAAGATATATTTTTTTAATGTTAATATTCTGTAACATTATAATACGTTAGTCATATGATAAGTTAAATGTACATACAATTTAATAATCATTAAGGTATCTATAATGTTCTCTACGTGATTGAAAAAGTACAACACGTAGAATAAAATGTTGTTGTATAGGTGACATGGTAACATACAAATAACAAAACGACGTCATATACTTCACCAAGTAATTAAAAAAATAAAACATTTTTCACACGATTAAATAAACCGTATTATTAATTAGAGCATTGTGGATTAAACATCACTGACATTTTAAAAGGGACAAAAAATTGATTCTGCGTAATTAATACTAAAGACTATAACATAAAAATAATTGTTGAAGTTGGTCATCCTTACTAGGAAACTTGTAAGGTCTAGTGATGTACCGTTATAGATCCACAAGTTCCGAAGGATACAAGTTATCTAGACCTGAGTCGTACAATTTGTTTTGCAATAGTGAAAACAAGAAATCTATTTGAACCTTTAATGTTCCTATCTGGTTTCATGAAACTAATGTAAGAAACATCAGTACCTTTTACTCTAAATGATGGTATAGCTACAGACAAAATCATCTAGCAATTATGTATGTAATATACGATTACAAAAGTTATATCCACATTGTTAATAATAAATTACTTCTAGCGAACACAATAATGAAATTTATCCGTAGGTGATGTCTAGCAGTACCACTCTCTGTTTACCAGGTCGTCCGCCCTGTCGTACTCCGCTTCCTCGTCGTCTTCCTCAGGCGACATGAGTTTCTTCACCGCCGTCGTCACGCACCGAGCCGTCTTCTCCATCACAGTTTCCGGCTTGTCAATTAATATACAAATCCTTATAATTAGAATAAAACAATTACGCGGCAAGTTGACCTCGTACTGATCTTACTATAATGTAATAATTTTGTTCATATTTTTTATATCATCAAACAGGTTACTAACCTTCAATTATACTAGACATTACATACATTATTTACTATTAATTTTAATTAAAATCATAACTTTGTTGGACAAAAGTCTTATATGTATATTTTACTATTAATATAAATAAGTTTCATGTTTAATGTCATGGCAGAAATATAGATTTCCCATGGATCCTTTATAATTTACATGAGATAAAGTCAATATTATTACCAACTAACCTATGAGGGACGTATATTTTAATAGTGTATATTATATTGCGCTAATAATTTCATAACAATAATGACATGTGTTTTTAAAATGGCATACCGAATAGAGCTACATAGAGAGCCTTAACAGACTACGTTGAAATAAGAGTAGATACGAAGCAAGAAGTATTCGGTCGATATGTAGACTAATATATGAAAGAATTTGGAGGCAATATATCTATCGTATCCGAAGATGTATTGATGAACCACAGAACCAGTGGTGTTGGCAAGGTTGAGCGGGCGCGGACGCGACGCGGGCGAAAGTGCGGTCAACGACCCCACGCGATCCTAGCAATCAGCTGTTGTCGGAATTTTCGCCATTCCGAACATACATTACATTTTTTTCTAGTGCAGTAACAATAATGATTCATCGTTAGAGAAACATGGAAGATACAAACAAATAAACAATGATTTAGTTACAAAGTTGATATGAAAGTACCAGGCGACCATAAGATATTAGGTAGTAAAAGTAATGCACACAAGTTTCTATCGACTACAAATTGACATTGTTTTGAGTTAGAGGTGAAACTTGTGAGTGGTGTTGACGCGTCATCTCGCGATCGAGTCTATGGTCGCACCTGTGTCTGTATCGCTCGGTAACAACTACAATTAAATTAATTATACTATAGATAATCAAAAGACTTTTATACATGACTGTTAATAAATGCTGTTCGGCTTCATAAAGATGTGTCAATATTTTACATTTGTATTCTCAAAGGAGTCTCGTAATTCTGCAGTTAGATTTGCTAAATCACTTGTATGTGTTTATAGTCATTTAGATTTATAATTACATATGTCCTCATAATTTGCAAATAATCGCTATGTGGCAGGTAGAGACAGAGGCAAAGCGCACAGGTGTGGCGATGGCGCGCGATAGCAGCAAGGTCGCCACCACTTTCACCGCTGTCTCCGCGCACCAGCTTAAACCC
>NW_013530872.1:379412-453291 GCF_000836235.2 Papilio xuthus
CCCCCCGCCCGTACCTCCGCCACACCGTCTCACCACACTTGTGAATCACTCAAATGAACCGAAGACGGTATTACCTACTTTAAAACCAATCTACGTTACTACTTATCATAATTAATTTCTAAAAAATATTTGAAAATTTAAGTAAAACGTTACATGGAATGTCAGAAAAAAGTGAATACTCAAGAAGGACATTGACAACAGCTGATTACTCTGACACAAATGACCTCAGACTGCAAACATTAGTTTCTAATGAAACTCAACAAATTCTCTTAATACACAAGGAATGAAACATCTCCCGAGTTTCAATCATATCTGTTACTAGAGAGTTCATCGACCCCGCGCCCGGCGACCTCCGCTAATCCGTCCTGTAACCTCTCCATTGACGTTAAAGTGTAACGCTCTATTTATTAATTTCGAGATAACGCTTCATTGAATGACTCAGCTAGTAAGACCTCTATAATTGAAACGGGTGACTTGTTACTTGTTTTTATAGTCTAAGCTATGGACGAAGATATTTCACCGCTAAATTACACCGTTTGCATTTTTGTGGTATAAGAAGTTCGTACCTATATACCTTAAATTTAAACTAAGTCTTAGGGAGTGTTTTAGTGCTACACACAATATACATACACTAAGGGTGATGGACTTTCTTACTGATAGCGTAAGGTTAATGTCATAAAAAGGTGGTGTAAAGTTAGATCTGTCAGCATCATCTAGGATCGTATGGTGTCAGGTTGTGTCGGCGTGGGGCAGAGGTCGCGGCGGCGATGAGCTCCGCCGTGGGAACGAGGTCAGGCGGGCGCGCCGTCTCGCGTCGCTGCCCGCGCTGTGCGTGCGCGCACCATACATCCCCCTCCCCGTGGCCTCTACTACCTTTGTCACTGCGATCTCATCTCCGAGACTACTAGATCCTTACAAAAAGCTTTTTAAGCATACTCAACACGTTAATGACAGAAATCAGGACACTAACTGGTAGAATTTGTGACTATGAGATGATTAATGCTATTCCTTAAGTAGTGTCAACAACTACAACCCTCACTGTGTCTGTAATTTGTCCATTCATAAGCTCGCATTAACAGTTCATTTACGAGTATGGATAGGAATACTTTGTTGACCACTTATGAAGATTTCATGTGTTCAATAAAATATTTAGTAAAGGAGCTACAGTCTGAATGCAAAGGGTCTTGTTAGTGTTAACGGTCATTACAATGACTTAGGACAACTCCTAACATGTCTTTGTACAATCCCATTATAACGTACAAGCGTATCACTAACTACCAATTGAAAATTATCACGTCAGTTAATGACTTTATTAACGTTGTATAAAAATTGTTATTTAAACAAGAACATAAAAATGAGAGAAAAAGTAAATGCCTACTTAAGAATAACGATAACAAGTTAAAATAGCAAAATGAACTTTACTATACATAGTTGAGCATATTGTTTTTTTATAATATTTTTTTATAAGTCACGAATGTAACAGGATACTATCACGATGTTTATCGCTATCGGTACATCGGGTTTAGTGCGTGTGACGTTTACACTAGTATATTCGTAGTAACGCGCCGCGAATCATGGCTCTATCGGTCAATGATAATCGCACCACGATCTGATAGCCCAATGTAATAGAAATAAGCGACCATTGAAAACAAATATTTATACACTATAGCTGTCGCCCGCGACTCCGTCCCTGATAAATTAAGTAAGAAAAAAGAAAATTAGCTACCATGTTTTTCCAGACTATGTTTTACGTTTATGCCAAATTTCATCGAGATTCGTTGAGCTGTTCTGGAGATACCTTTTAATAAACATTCATAAATCCACATAAGATGTAAGAAGTGATCACTAAGGGAGCCCCGGAGTTTACACTTAAAACGATTCTGAGTGCGTTAGTTAAACGTAAAGTTATTTCATTTAGTAGGGGGGGGGAGGTTGCTTACGTCACAAATCTACATCAATGGATTGTACTCGCTCAGTGTATGTAACATTCGTTTAACATAAATACGATTGTAATCACGCAAAACATTATTGAATCTCATAATGTACCTCTCGATATCGTAAATCGAACGTACTAGAAAATTTTGCCTTTGGTACTGCGTATTGACTTATTACATCAGTGAATCTGAACCTGCATTACTCCATTATTCATTAATTCGTCAGTAAAAATCAAAGTTAGTATACATTTTATTTTTTCTCAAGCCTATTTTTGCAAAACAATTTTAAATACGACACGTAGAATCATCATCTCACAAACTTCATCAATATACGATTATATTGAAATGTATCACAAAACTGGTTTTAACAATGTACATGACAAATACATTCATTCTCGAGTGATGTCATTGCATGTGGGCCGTGCTGCTAACAATAACCTGCATGTTACAATGACTTAAGTTATGGTAAGTCGTTTCAAATTTTGTTGTTTAAGACATGAATAATTTTAAACAATTATCATGCAAAATCTATCAAATTTACTACAACGTTTTACTACATTTTACTCAAGAATCAGGAACTTTTATTTCATAGTACATTATAATTACTTTTATATTACTTATTCTACTAGTTTATAACGAATCTAAATAATGTGACAACCCTATACTATAGATCAAAGAATACAATACCAAGTTTATCTGTGACTAAATTTAGAAACGCATTACATAGGGGTATATCGCAATCAGTTCGACATTCCACAAATAGCTAAAGGCACGCGCGACACCATAGATTGGATAACAGTGCCGCAACATTAGCGCCGGAGAAATCGTACGCGACGAGACCTGACAACTTTCCCGCTGCTCGCAGATCAGTGTTGCCACTTCAATAATACTATTAAATTGGTAGAAATTCCGGTTTTATCTCGATCAATTAATTCTGAAAGTATCTATAAGAATCTTTTTTATTACTTATCGAATTACGAGTCATTGTTAACAATAATTTGTTTGTAATAATTTTAATTATACAATGATTAAACGGAAATAATGAATCAAAGTACTGGAATTTGATAATGGTAAAGAAAACATTTATGAGTATAAACTATGCAGAATTATCGATACGTCATTATACTTAGTCATAACGGAACGTGCCAGGTGAATCAAAGCGCGAATTAATTATTTAGTTAAATTGCGATTTTGTATTAAAAACTGAAATTTATAAAAGGTCAGATTTTTAAATCAATCGAACAAGAGAGTTTAAAATTCGTACCCATTTTACAGCCATGTATGTAAGTAGTGAGTGGTAGGGTATGGATGGTGTAATGCGGCACGTGCCCAGTACCTTGCAAAGACTTGCACCGCAGGCACTGCCCGCATACCTGTCAGAGAGGCCTTGCTCAAGTGGACTTATGTAATAAGTGCGCACGCGACCTACGACGCTTTCTTCGCGATGCGGTATAAGGAAAAACGGTGTATACAGGAAAATTAAATAAAATACCCTTAAAAACTTTCCTATTTTAACAGAATACGTTGAAAAATTATTGGAAGCCTAGAGCTTTAACTAAAATAAGAAATAATTTTTCCTTATATGTTTATAGGTACATTCTTCTTTATATAATATATATAAATAAAAATTACATCAATTACGAACAGCTCCAGTTTTTGTCGCAGACAAAACGACAGGTGTAACAAAAGAAAGTGGAACAATGTCGATACCATCTTGCTTTTACTTTCTATACAATATTTGAACACCTACTATGATCATTATATACAATTTAATACATATACATTTAATTTCGTTTATAATAATAGTTATATAATAATATTCGTTTATAGCAATAAACATTTTACTTAAAATAATTGAGATGTGGCCGTTAACGGTTAACATTTGAAAACCGACGCAACCATTGTACAGCTTCGACACTGATTCATCGGCCACAATAGACTGTCGGCTATCATTACAAAAGGAACGAAAAACTTCAAATAAGATGATTACTGTGACAGAACGTCTGGTGCATCGATTATATAACAACTACTAACCACTTGAAAAAGTTATTTTTAAACTGACAATAGCCATGGAGTTGAAGAAATTGAAACATATCCATCTATACCTAATTTCAGAGAGATCCATGGAGCCTTTCTCGAGTAACTTTTAAAAAAACATTCATTTATCCATCCATCTAAACTTTCCATTCATAACATTGAATAGTAATATTTAAGAATTCTATCGTATAGTGTAATAAACACATATGAATTTAATAAAAAAAGTAGATAACTTTGTACTGAATATTTATCGTAAAGCCACTGAAGTACACAAATAGATGCTAAAATAAATCATTGATTAATTCCAAAGTAATTGACGATAAGTGAAACTAGTGCGTTTGAATCGAGTGCAATCGCTAGAGCATACATTACGAAGCAACACGCAGCGGCGAGCCGACTCATTGTCAAGATGTCTCCAGAGAAAAAAACTAATCGCTTACGATGGGGTGACACCGGCGTAAACTGGAATATCAGATCACTGGATCAAAATGGAAACGCGTCGTATTGTCTGCCGTCGACAATCATTTAATAGACATTTAATTTTTAATATACGTAATATTCTTCTGACTTATTTTTACTTTGTTGTTATAAGTTGAATTCATAACGTTCCGTATGAAAAAAAGTTGACTCATACGCTCTTAGAGTAAAGCTCAATTGTTGGAAGTCCGAACGTTAACAACTAACATAAACCAACTAAAGTTAATTGATGAGATCATGACTTCTTTGAAGCAATACTTAATATTTATTTAAATATGGTTAGATTTGACATAAATCAAGTAAATCTAAGAGAGTGAATGAGACAATTTAGTTAAAACTACAAATAACAATGAGGTCGGTCAGTTTATGGAGTATGTACGTATTTATCAATAAGACAGGCAGGGGCTGATGGTGAGTCAGCGTTTGTAGCGGCCACATCACATGACAACCCATTGAATGGTTGTTTACACTGCGCTCGTGGATACTGGACGTCTTTACCCCAACCATTTACAAATGACACGCTATTATATGAACATCAACTACAAACTAAAGACGAAACGAAACTAGAAATGAAAACTTCCAAACTATCAATTAACGTGACACAAACCGATTTGATGAAAATGTAACTAACTAACTAACACCATTAATCTAATTATTGCCTCGACTTAAATCGATGTAATCTCTTAATCAGTACAAAACTAACACCGTCGCCTGAATACGTAAGAAATATGTGTATAGAAGTCAAAAATGCGACAAAACTTTGCAAAATTACTATTAATAAGGATTCACAATATAGATACGGAAAAGAAACCCACCAAACATAAACCTGTTTGCAAGTGTCTATTCATTCAATCATCCGATGTCAGAAATTATTAACTAGACAAACACTATATCTTATAACATGGGCATTAAATGACATTACAGAAAAAGAACACGTTCCGAAACACCATAAGTAAGTTAACCTTCAATACTGTTATGATATATTGGAATCGTGAATTTCATTAAGACATATTTAAGAGAAAGTGTCAAATAAAACTGACCTTAGTGAATATTCATAAAGATTTTTAACTATGACAAATATATCACCGTCCTCGTTGATAAGAGATGAGGGTTATGTACTTGCTGACATACCGGTTGGCATTGCGTTACCGGGTCAATGTCGGAGGATATTATAAAGGAAAATAACTCAGCGCAAGTCAGCGAAAACAATATAATACACGTTGAATAATAAACGTTTCCTTGTACATAAATACTTTGCCAATGCTGATGATATTTACGACGAATATATTTTAACAACACATGTTTATATTGAGGGAAACCATAAGACTAATAGTTATTTTGATTGCAATTATGCAGCTGACAGTTTGATATGTGAATAGAAAACGAACGTTACGTTTAAAACCTAAAAGTACAAGACATTAGTGGATGCAATTATTAGTAACCAATCCTTGTTAGTTAAATAACAACGATTACTGAAACAAAAAACAGTTCCTTCGTGAACTAATACAGAATTTCTCTACAACTGTTAAAGAGAAGTATCGAGTCTTGTATATTTATAATGCAATTCCGTAATGTCCGGTTATACGAAACATTTACTGAAAACAGACTTGGTTGTATGCAAAGTGGAGCGTCTCGAGCGTTGTGTAAATCACGAGGCGCCGGCAACCGTACAAATTGGCGAGCGCGCAACAAACTTGAACTTGGGGCATCCGCTAAATATAATTTATTGCGTAGTAGCCCGCTGCCGGACCGTAAACAACGTAATAGTTAATAAAAACATCACAATTGGTAACTGACACAAACATAAACTAGATAATCTTAGTGCGAAATTTATCTTTATCAAAATTATTGTTTTCAGCTACGAAACTAACATTTAACTTTAAGCCAAACGTAACTGGTTCAATCTCTTCTTTCTCCTAGTTTTGAAATTAAATACTTAAGGAGCATGTTGTATGAGACATTACTAACCTTCTTGTAGAGCTTTATCCAGGTGAGGTCGCCCTTGGAGTCGGTGTACTGGAGACCGAAGAACCAGACCTCGCGCAGGCCGATAGTCTTCACCACCTGGTCGAACAGCTGCTTGCCTGTGGTCGTCTGCTGGATCGCGAACTCCAGCTCCGCGTCCATCGTCGTCACGCGGACGTTCATCTGTTACAAGAATAACAATCGATATTTATACAATGTCAGTAACATCTTCAAGACAACAATTATCTTTCTATTTATGTGTTTACCAGGCATTTGGTCCTAAATACGGCTAAGTCAAATCGAAGTACTGCTAAAGAGATTTTATATTTGTAGAAGTAGATAGCCCATATTTACAAATTCCTATAGAAGTTAGGTCTTTTCTGCTAATTTTAGCCATACCAGAGATCACAGAGTAGCATATTACCAAAAGCGGAGAGTAAAATTAAAGGAAAAACGCATCTAAAACCTGGTGTGATACAAAAATAAAAAAGAGAATCGTGGTCCTTAATAAACTGGGCGCTAATTTTGTGTCGTTGGAGAGCCGCCAAAACGGATGTGTTGTTTCCGAGGGCAATTATGTCATGGATATCTGTTATTGTCGTGTCAAAGTTAAAAATAAAAGAGAACAAGCCAATAACCTAAAGCGTTAGAAAGATAAATTGCTTAAAATTCTGTTTTAAATGGTCTGTCTTTTTCGACTCTTGTTTTAGTATAAAAGTGAACCTTGGGATTAGGCAAAGTGCATTCGCTTCGAAGCGATGGCTTATTGAAAGTTATTGTCAGTTCCATACATTTTTGAAGTTCGTTATGGAATCGCTTCGGAACGAATGCACTTTGTCTAACCCCCCTTGTTATTTAGACACCGAATTGTGGTTGCAATTTTTTTGATTTGGAAGCAAGATAACGTTACTAGCAAGATTAGTAACGTTATCTTAGTTTAAACTGTTAATTATTTGTGCTTGGTTGTATGGATGCAACAGCGTTTTTGACTTTTTTGAATTAGAGATTAACCTCACATTACGAGGTATGTGAGGAATAAACAGAGAACCGCAAAGGTCATCAGGAGCGAACGCATATGTTTGTTTAACGGGATGACTCATGCAACTGAGTGCATGTTTATTTTAGAACCGGCCAATATCATGCGCGTGGGTCGAGTAAATTTTCCTGTGTTATGGAAACGAAACAGGTTTAAAGGTGCAGACAAGCACTCGGCATTGAACTTGACCTCACACTCGTGTGTATGCCGAGATCAAATCGTGATAAAGATTTTTATTTATTGAATTATGAAATATATTTTCAAGCCACGTTGCGAACAGAACGTCTAACTCTTGGTTTCTGAGACTAAAATTTTTAAAATACATTGACATCGCTGTCATTAAATTTGACAAAACGGATATAACAATATGTTAAACGGGGATTTTGTTCTCGGATACGGATATTAAGTTCACAATTTTTTTACAATTTATTTTGACATATTTTAGACCAATTGATATATGCATATTTTTTGTACTATTGTATTAGCACGACTTCAAGGGAAGGCGGGTAAAAATGACAACAGTGGTATTTGATGTGGATCGTTAACAAAATCTCTCAACAAAAACCGGTGATATTTTGTATAGGCATTGTTTACTAGCTCCCATATGAGATAACGACTCTGCAGCTCAAGTAATAAAGCCGTAGTTTAGCGATAAGCCGTTCCGGTGTACGTCATCGTAAATCTATCGAAGTTGCAGATGAGATCTACCTCTGTTGCACAATGCTCGCGAGTCGCCGTTCGCTCTATCGCACTCGAGGTCAAAGATATATGTACCTTCATGGTATATACAGCGTACATAAGATTGTTACATACACGTAATGATATTTCTTACAATAATTATTCTTCGATGTAATTTTTATGGCAGTTGTAATATACATTTTATTTAATAACAGGCGTAATTTATGGCGTTATAATTAAATTCGGTAAAACCGGCTAATAGTCATGTCATGCCGCCGTCGCCCGCATATTGTTGCGAAGATATTTTACGTTAATCGACGCATTATTGTATGTGTACAAACTATTCCAAATTAATGATGGTGTTTTTTTAATTACCTAACTGGGGCACTGGCGACGATGGGAAAAAACGTTCGTGCTTGCAGTATTAGTGATAAACTTCGGAATTTACTAAACCGTGTACCTATACTGTTTTATATTATTTTTATTATTATAATTAGTTACTGTACTCCACAAGGCCGACCACGTAGAATTAAATAAAATTTAATTAGTAGCCTTTGTGTTCTTCCAGGCTATGTTCTACATATATGCCAAATTTCTAACATCCATACATTCGCATTTATAATATTAGTAAGATGTTTTAAGAATTTGCCTTTCTACGATTACTTAAAGGTAAACTTTCTACTTATTTATTTGACTATATGATACTGAATGGGGTTATATTTTAATTTTAAAATAGTTTAAAAAGTAACGAAACCGGAAAGAAATAGTCAAAAGTATGTAAACCGTTGATCAAAATTCATAAATTCTCAAGTCAGTTACGTCGAGTGGAGAAAAATTTTCCGATATATTACGTCATTTGTCATACACTCGACAACAATTTGATGAGCCCTTATCAACACCATGATAAACGTGTTAAGTGTGAAAATAATAAATAATAAAAATTCGTTTCATCTCAAGCCTACATCAAATTAACCGGAGACCTAATACAATACATAAGAGATCGATTGAATAAAATGTAGCTATGGGTTTACACTTTCAAAACTCTTCTATATAAATATATAAGCTGTCGCCCGCGAGTCCGTTTGTGCAGAATTAAACTTAAGCCATTACTCATAGCATATGTGTATTTCCAGGGTATGTTCTACATCCATTCCAAACTTCATCGAGATCCGTTCAGCCGTTCTGGATTTAACTTCAAACAAACATACATCCATCTAAAAATTCGCATTCAGTATGATTGTCATTCATTCATTCACTTTGAACAAAATAGAGATAACATATTATAATAAACGGCTAAGGACTGTGTGAATGATACAACAATTTTCTAAGAACGACAACATTGTGTCCCGTAAGATTTCTACAGGAAAAATATTTATTACAATAAAATAAAATTTTACCGCGACATATAGTTAAGTTAAAGCGATAATCGAAAACCCACAATTGCCGTCGATGTGTCAAGGCGACTGAGGCCAGCCGCCAAGGTGCTACATACATACGTGTAGAGGAAATTCAAGACATACGCGATCAACGATAATTGAAACGACTGTTTTGTCCTTACAAATGGAAAATTTAATTTGTACTGATCGACTATGTCACTAAATTCATAATATCAACATGTTTATTTATTTAAATTAAGCAATTCAGTTCGCGCGGAATTAAAAAAACTTAATTAGTAGCCAATGTGTTCTCCCTGAATACGTTCTATATCTATTCCAAATTTCAAGGAGATCTATGCAGCCGTTCTGCAGATACCTTCTAACAAACATGCATCCACCTAAACATTGGCATTTATAATATTAGTAAGATTTCCAACATATAACTAGGCAAGCATAACATAGAGTAAATAGTAAGTATTTAAAGAGTGCACCGTGTCGGAGATACGGCAGATGACATCATGTCTCAGTCAACACAGGCACCGATATATCTGGCCAACACCTGCAGACTATCACAGACGTTATCTCCATATGAACAGATGCGATAATAGCTTGCAACATTTCGCACGATGATGTAATTACTTGTACAGTAACATTAAGCAAGTTATATGGTCGCCATATGTTTATATTCTAATTATAGCGTCAAAACGTGCTAACAATATGTACTGATTTGATGATTTACCAGTATTCCTTGCCTTACATAACTTAATAGTCACCTTGTGATATATTTTATTGATTTAAAACGCGTGAATATTGCATAATTTTTGTTTAATTCTAATAATAAAATGATACTATTAGCTTTATTAAATCCATCAAAGGGTCAGTATTTATAATAATAATAGTTATAAAACATAGCGCCAACCAGTCGGACCTTCAGGAGAAGGCAATAAAATAATTATTATTTTCATCACAACAAATTTCAATAAAAACATCTTAAAAAGCTATGTTCAAATCTTACGTAATGCCCATAGAACTCCAAACGTACAAGTTCATTGATAGCTAATTAAAATAAACTACAGAATTGAAAGATAAAGTGACCATAAACTCATTATTATTAAAAGAAACTGTAAAGCTGGTGATTCATTGACGAGCAAAACTAACCCGCCAATGAACCCGCGAGCCAACAGTGTAATGCGCCAATGGATCAAGAAGAAGATCGCAGATTTAAAGACTTACGAACTTGTTCGCTGCATGAAGCTATCCTTAAAGCCTCTTAGATGCTGTTAGATGTAATTTTCCTTATTGTTTTATGAGTGACAATTACGCGTACTTGCTGTGGCGTGATTTTAAACTTGTAATAGGAAGTAAAACAGAGCAGTGACTGTGCAGAGATGCAAACGACAAATTGCTTTACCGACTGTTTTATTAAAAGATTTAATTCCCCCATTAGTAACATCAAACCTGGTTATCGTAAAATTAACTTAGAGGTTATAGTGTCAAAGTTTAACAACAGTAGAGACTTTCAGCGAGGACAGTTAAAAACAAATGGAATACTACAATATTTAATCTCTACTTTTTTTTTTCCTTGAGTTTTTGTTGCAGCGAAAATTCACGTCTAGATTTAGTTTAGTCCCTTACAAATTGTTCAATGTTCTCAGATATATGTAGTAGCTAATACCATGTTTGTAATGCACTTTGACAAAAAAGTGTGCGGACTAGACATTACCATTGTAACCACCAGTCCGTCTGTCATTAGTCATGAATGTCAATAACCTCACGAACGTAATCTAGACTAGATTACCAGTGCACCAACACATTCATATTTATGTTACAGTTAAGCTATAATACATTGAAATTAGTTTTTTTTTATGATAAATTGATAAGTAGTAACATTCCAAAACATTGTCTTTTATAATTCCTTAAGCATGTTAACAACAACCCTTTATTTAAATAATCATTAATTTAGCTTTAAGGCTTTCACTTTTCCTATCTACTTACTTTTTTTTTTCTTCTGGGTTACGAGCGTGAGTTATGTTGTATTTGTCTCTGAATCTACCTCTGCCTATTATTACTAGTATTTGGTATCCTTAGTGTCGCGTGACCAGACTAGATGAAGCTAGCAATTGCCGAACAAAAGTAGTAACACACAGTTTGCAACAAGCCGATGTTATATAATGACCACTATGTATAAGAATACTAACACTAGTATATAAGAATCTACTACATAAGCACTATATAATTTTATATCTAATCATTTTGCTATTTACACAATTTTATTATATAATATCATGTAAGATTACTAATACTAGTATATAAGAACCTAGCACATAAATACTTCAACTTAAATTCCTCAACATCCCTTTGTCTTAAACTATTTTGCTATTTTCCTAACATTGTATTTACCTAACTAATACATATTTATAATAATTATTACACTGATTGGAGGCAGACGGAATTGACAACTAATTTAAATTGAAATATCGAAAATAACGAACATGTGTATTTTATATTTAAATAACAGACAAGTAATAATAAAAATATTAGTCTATACCGCCATCAACAATCTAGTTTTTTTAAGAAAAAAATGTTGCTTTGGTTCCATATTGATGATTGATATTAGTTATAAAAATGTAAAATATCGCTGCAGGCTGTAGAAGGCTAATAGGATAGAAAATAAAGTGACAACAAACTTATGTAGATTTGAACTGTCGGCGCTTCGGTCTAGACAAAGTCTAGACTTTTTGGCAATTGCTAATATACTATTTATTACTTACTTAAAATTTGATTAAGTTGTATTTTTTGGCAAAAATTTGAAGACAAACCATCTAATTATTCGTATATGGAATATATAAATTAATATGTCAAAAAGCAATCGGATTCAAACGTGTCTTTCAATCATGAATTAACACTATTCAGGTGATAGCACGCTGTCGCCCTCATTTTAATTAGAAAGCTCGACGTGACATTTATCTTACTGATAATAATACATTTGCACAACTTTAAACTGTACCTTAAAACAATACACATAGAAGTAGTATTTGAGTAACTCAGATAATTTATAGGAGGCTTACACCAAACAGCTTGGTAGTACTAAACATTTCAATTTGCATTTTATTACAGTTCACTAATAATATTCACCTACACATTATTGACAATTTAAAAATTATCATCATCAGCTCACTATACGTCCCCACCGAGAAGCTCGGAGCCTACCCTAAGTTAAAAATTATGCTGGTCCCAAATTGGATGAACTGCTTATCCCAGAAGGATGTATGCTGAAAGACTTAATTATATTCTTCTACTGTATTATTTTTAAAGCGAATGACTATTTGCGTTAAGAATCCACTTAAGAATGTAAACTATCACAAAGTACAAGATTTATATCTCGAAGTTTGTTCACTGACTTGCTAATAAAGTTAATCATAGCATGGCAAAATCTTAGCACCATTTACGATACTTTTAAAGATTTGCTCAGTAATATCTTTGAATCATATTTAAGGCTTGATATAACAAACCAAATGCGTTCTCTTTTATCAAAATTAAATAAGATATACGCGACTAATGTAATACTTATGAGTTAGCATTTTGAGTAAGCAAGGTCGTGTGGTTATCACGGCTTAGAGTTACAAATAGTTACAAATAGTTGGGGCATTAGATCATGTTCGCTATCAGTGATAAGCGAGGCTACTTGCTTTGTATCGGCGGCTTGGAGTCGGCGGGGCGAAGCCCTGACTCACGGGTAGTGTTAAATCTGTCCCACAAACTGTAAAATTTTATGGCTCTTTTGTAACTTGTCAAGTGAACACCCAATTATCTATAAAGCGTACCGTTAACACTTTGACTAATACCTTTTTAGTTAGCCGCACTTTTACGTTAACATAAATATTAATTTCGTATGAAATCATAGACCAAACAAGATGCCTGTATTCATCTAAGTTTATTTCTTTGCTTAATATCAAGTCTGCAGAATAGGTTACAAAATATCTACAATTCATAATAAAGAAATTTTCTACCAATCCAAATCCTCAACAACTATTATAATATTATGTAAAGCTTGTTTAGTGTAGATATTGCTTGTACAATATAATTTACTTTAATTATTAATTAAAATGTATAAAAAAGAGCTATCACATTATCATCGTACATGATGAATTATAGATAATTCCATCGCATGCAAGACACAAGGCAGAGGCGTGACGCACGCACCTGTCAGTATACGCACCTGCTCACGACCCTTGGTACAATGTTTGGTGAACACGGACATAGTGCGTTTACGGTAAGTCCACACTATCGTAACAAATGTAATAAAAAAATCTTCGCCATCCTCCTCATAACCTATGAAATGAACAGAGATGGTGATTATGTCCGCATAGACTCGAGGTATACATAGATCGATTGATTTCACCACAGAAATATACAAATTAAAAGGATAGACAAACTACTTGTCAAGACCATTTATACAAAACGAAACTCGACGTGGTTATGTCGTTTGATTGCGAAGTTCCTATGCACCTCCTAGCTACATCAGATCAGCACCATGCCATCATAGTATTGCATTGTCACGCGATTTACACATGTATGGAAAATATCCGGGAAGTGGACTTTTAATGTCTAGATTTGATGACAAACATCGAAGCTGGTGAAATAAATAAAAGCTTGTAAAATAATTGCAGTAGGCAGTATTGTACCTACTATGAAGGTAGTGACTAATTGACTAAATTATCATTACTATAGCCTTATCAGATAAATAACTAAATGATATGTAATGGTATTTGCAAAGATTACTATTTGGTATTTAATTGCTTGGTTGATATTTAGCAGACGATATTGCCTCGATTTTGTGTATCATTATAATGCTGAGAACATAAAAAATAATTTATTAACGTAATTCCATAAAATAGAAAAAAAATCTTTATATTCCTCAATTTTACAATTCATTTGCAATCGAAAAGAATCAAGGAATTTCTTTTTTCCCCTTTTTTCTGCGTCATAAGACTGAGGGCTTACATTTACGTTCGTTTTTGTTTTAAAAAAGTCGTCACCTGTCCGGTCGCCAAACGAATAAGAGGGATAAATAATAAAGAGGGTCTTTAAACGTCAAGAATATTTTCGGGCAAGATTATTAAAATCGGATTTCTTTCGCACCTATGAAGGTTTATAAAACAAAGGTTTCATATGTCTGACATGTATTTATACGATTAGACCAAGAACCTTCTTAGCTTAAAAATTTAAAATAAAAGTACAAGTCTAAATATTTATAAGAGATAAAGAATAGGCACTGTAGACATTTTCAACATCTGCCATCCTACATAAAGTGTCGCTGCGAAGCGATGCGGTGCATTAACTTTCGTTATGGAATGGCTTAGGAGCGAATGCACTTTATTTAGGGGGTGAATCTATTCTTTTACTTAGTAGTATGACGTTAAGAACCTAATTGATCAAACTTTAGGTCACAAGGATTTTTGAACTCCTAATTTAGTTAAAGTGACTACGGAAGTTATTTATAATGACCAGCCCATTGTTATATTACTTTAATATTTTTTATTATAATATAATAATAAGTTTTACTCAAGATTACTAGTAGCTCATTTGTGAACAATCGGTGACCTGTAAGTTTTTTGCGTCTGTTTACACGGGTACAGGAAAAACCTTGGCTCATCCTTCGCACGTGATTTAGTGACGGTGACTATGATAAAAACCATTATATTGTACATAACATTGTTCTGTTACCATGTAATATCATTGTTAATATTACTGCGGAAACGTCACTATTAATTGCCTATATTAAAACTTTATGTTATGTTTAAACTTAGTATCAAGTATGACATAGTGGGCCTCACTGATAGTAATCAGGGTTTCGAAACTTATTCGATATGTATCAATTATTTTATCGTTATGTTTTTTCCGATTTCCGTTCCAGTAATTCATGACAAAGGTATCTAATAATGTTAACCAGAAGTAAACATACACAACGACAGAACATAAACAAGTCCATTCCAGTTTATTAAACCTTGAAACAAGGGTCATAATGTAACCTTAATCTATGCTCGTAACTTAATAATCTAAGTAAATTAAGCTTGCTAAAATTAGCAAGGATCGTTGGTGTGTATGCACTTAGGACACAATAAACAATGGTAGCTAATTCAGGGCCAAAACGACGATTAGATAAAGCGTCCGGCGGCAAGGCATGTCATCCTCACACGTAGAAGCATTTAAACAATTTAATAACACCATAAAACCGTTGCTTTTATAGCAATAAAGACGGCACACCGATAACGTAAACGTCTTCGATCACGAATCCAATTCACAAGACGCGTTCCGTTCGCGAACATTATATTTTAAACTTGGAAACGTTAGCGAAACAGGAAAGTCTATTCGTCTCGCTCTCTCGCGCAGCGTAGACAGGGATGGGGATAAAACGACGGTTGAGCGTTCGCGTCGCCCAAAACAAATAAAAGTAAAACCAATCCCCGTCTTGAGACGGGACTTGTATAGTTGAAAGGGTTTCTCTGTATTTCGAAGGTAAATTTCGATGCACCTGAAGCTATATTATATTGCAGCTACCAATTATAATTTTATCGTCTTAAGTAAAAACATACATTTAGGTAATATGGAAGATACAGCATTTTTAAAAGAATCTATAATTCTAATTAATAAACTGATATGCAACGTTGAGAAGTTCAATTTTCACTCAATTCTTCGATGAAGTGCCGATGCTTATAATAAAATTAACGATGTCCTAAGGATTTGTTCCCGGAGTTTTGCATTGACATGGCAACGACGGCGCCGGCGCGCTGCCTCGCCACTCGCGATGACATCAGCGCGACTTATGAATTGAGTATACATGAAAACTTATTCACGTAACGATACAACTGACATTGAGCCTGTTGCTAGCTAATAAAAGCGAAAGTATTACATAATACGAGACATTAGCGCACGATATAAAAACGTGTAAGGACATAGGTACGATAAGTGAATCCCTTTACAAAACATTTGGTCAGTTATATTGAATGAGCAGAAGCAGACAATAGCAAGGCAAGTTACGTAATGTACCTGTTTGCCGCCGGCGACCATTGTGGTCGCGTTGGATTCACAGTGGTGGCACACAAAATGTCACGGTCACAAACACCGGGTGCGCCTGGGCAGGTGAAAACGAAACACAAAGGCGCGTCTGTACTTCGCGCCGGTTCACAGGCAACTGACTGAGTCAGAGACGGCGGAATGCGCGCGCGGCGGAGCCTCCATACCACCCCCGCACTACTTCCCCCTTAACTTTAACTTATAACTTGATTACTTAAATATTACAAGGCCGGTCAATGATGGTGAACAAGGGGTAAACCTACGAAATCTGAGAAGCAATGTGTGTTGACCACATTTTGTAACCTGTCACATAACATCTATCAGCTTTTCTTCACTCTTAAATTAGAAGCCTTTCAAATCTGAAAATTCACTTTGTTAGTGAATAAAAGCAACATCAATCCAAAGAGACGAAAACGCACAGACGAAGCAAGAAGTTTTATGAGTCGTGCGGGCTATAAATCGATAATCGAAGAATTTGTTTTATTATATACTTTACTGGCGAGGGTTCTGTTGCAAAACCATACCAAAGGTTTTATTTAGAATGATATAAAATGAGATGATTTTCATCACATAAGATATATCAATTCAATCTCAAACGCAATTATCATTAGGGCTGCACAATAAGCAACTTACACGTCTTAACAAGGGTTACCACAGGTCAGATGAGGTCGGGTCTGTTACTATTAAAACCGTTTTTAGATCACTGACAAAGCAAAGCAGAGAATTACATCAAAGCCTAGAAAAAGACCATGAGAGTATATGACTAACATTACACACTAATTTGATCTATAAAAAATATAAGTCGACACAATAATTGTTGTTGAGCGTAACAAAATCTTTCTCCGCACGACAACAGCCCGTTCTCGTGCGAATTGTTCAAAAGCAATTGTTTCCAGTATTGTAGATGGCTTACAATACACAGTGCGCCCTTCAATATGACACGCAACAACGAATGCCGCGAAAAAACATACGAATAAAACTATAAAATATAGACGAGCAGACTCATTCATATTGCACAATTAAAACAGAAGGCTGGTCAATTTATAATTTAGACAATGTTATAACTAAAAACTAGAAGCGACGTGTAGTTCGAATACTTTTCATAAGGTACTATTGTCTGACGGTGCGTTCATCAAAATTGTAATTTTAAAGAAAGTTTCCACTGCAAGAATGTCTGCAAAAAGGTTTTTGAAAAACGGAGATAACAATATTGATAAACTTTCATTATAGACTACGAGACAGAAAGAAAGTTGCTCGTGTCATTGATAACTCACAACTTCAAAGGCTCAATTATCCATAGCGTGGATGCAAACGTTATTTAACGTAGACATGACATCAAATGACTATTCACGGTATTAAAAGGTACGTAAACGTTATAAGTTTATTTTCGGTCATTACTTAATAAAATATGACGAATACTTCCCGCATACGATCAAGGACTATGACGTCACGTCAACTATATGTTACATTTTTTCTAACCGTCGCCATGACTCAGTTAACTATGCCTATTCATATTATATGTACCATAGGTAAGTTTTATACCAGATTAGCTGTCGCCCGCGACTCCATCTGCGCATACTTAAAAAAAAAACTAGTATCCAGTAAAAAGTAGTAGCCTATGTGTTCTTCCAGACTATGTACCAAATTTCAGCAAGATCCATGCAGCCGTTCTGGAGATACCTTCAAACAAACACCCATCTAAACATTCGCATTTTGATAAACTCATGTCGCCTTCAAATATGCATATCCTGTTGTGTCTTTATCGATATGTGAGCGTGAAAAATCAGTAAATAAAATAACTCCCAAAATTGGTAGAAAATAATTTATATGGCAATATTTAGGACGTGAGTACATAGATCAAGCAATAAATTTTTAACAGAATATGATTGTTATAAAAGTATAGCTTTAGTGCATGGGTGCAGTGTCCAGTAAGCAGATAACGTTCGTTCCACTTTCCCGTTTCCTTCCTCTGACACGCATTCTAGCGTGCTTAGGGCACGTCCACACTAGGCACGTAACAAGATTTACTCGTAACGCTCCTGTAACCGGAATCGGATCCATCGTTTATCCCTTCAAAGGCTTGTTAGAGGTGGAATTGAAACTTGAACAAATGAATGCTAATGGAATGCATTCTAAGTCATACTTAAATAACTAACAGCCCTCATTCGTGTCCGTAGCTTATTACAGGTTGCTTATTTAAATTGCATATTTAAAAGATTATTAGAAGATTACATTGTCTACTGTTCTTAACTAACTTTTACTCTAATCTTATTTACACATATTTACATATTTACTTGAGCTCTGAACGGATGAAAATAACCCAGGAAGTGACACTAACTAGCTCAGTCGCCAATCTTCAGAAGAATTTGAAGTACATTGATTAAATTTTTATTTAAAGACACAAAGACAAGTGTTTATATATAAACTTTTATATGTACTTAATATTTCACATCGATTAAATGTGACCACTTACATATGTACACTTCTTTCCTAAACATTACGTAAAAATTTAGTAACGAAGTGGACATTACGAATAAAATCATGAAGTGCTAACTATGTGAATCACTAGGACATAAAATTCCATTATAAAAAGTCTGGGGGCCATCATACATTTGCATAATGAATAAAACACTCTCATAGCAGAGGTTCGACTCACGCAAATCGAGTTATAAAAATGATCAACGCTAAATAGATGTTTGAAGACAGCCAACGGCTTTAAAGAATGAAAATATTTCTATCGCCCAAAGAGGTAGGCAGACTAAAAAAACTTTTAAGAAAACTGTTTAACGCGTATGAAATAGCTACCCCATTCTCGAACATAACCTTACTATCGAACAATAAATTAATTTGAACATTGTATTGTAACGGAGTATTAAAACGTACATAAGTTACATTCATTGATAATAATAAGCGCATTGAACCACGCGACCGGAAGTGCGTTGAGAACCTTTTTGCGCGGCAACTGACAAAACGCGTTAAAAGAAAGTTGTGCGTAAGTCAACACATGGTTACGAGCATGTTGTGAGGAAAAGATCAAGTTTTTTTTTATCACCGTTAAACCCATTTCTGGTGTGAATAAACAGATTTTTCTTATTAACGACTTATTAAGATATAATTAGATTTTTTTCGTTATAGGTATACAAAAGTCAATTAAGGTGTCATGTGTACTATCCTTAATTTACGTAAAGTTTTGAAATTACACAATAGTCGGCATAACAAACATCGCACTCCGATACGATAAAGACGTTTCATTCAAACTATGTACATTTTTTAACTAACCATAAACAGTTACGTGTAAATGTGACATATCAAGATAATAGGCTGAATGAAGTGTCACATAAAAATAAAAAAAAAGTACTTCTCACCAATTTCTTAACAACTGTGGCTTGTATAAGTGCATCCTTAGACACTTTAATAAAATTATTATCACTATGAATAAACTTCATTTTCTAAACTATATAACACAAGTGGCAGAATCACTGTTGCCTTTGACACACACTCACACACATACACTGAATTATAATTGAATAGCTAATGTTCTACACCTACACACTCACAAATAGGTTATTTACAAACATGTACGTTCCACAAAGTAAACAAACAGAACATGAAGGAGGTTCAGTTATTACAGCCAGAGTACTACAGCAATAATATACAAAATCAGCTATGATTCATTATAATTTTATATGTACTATGTAGTTAGTAGTTATGAACTTTATTGTAAGGAATTCATTATCAATAACTAATATAACACAAATTCATAGCTACTGTAATCCTTTGTTAAGTAAAATAGTTAATGAAAGAAATAAATTCTTTCATGTTGTATTTTTCGTCACCTAATATCCATGAACTGTCATAATAAAAGCTTATCTTTTAAGATGTCATGGCGATAGGTATTTATTTCTAATGTTGATTAATGCTCATAACTTATAACTATTAAAAATTCTTAATTTCAACAGAACAGAAGAGAAATTTCGTAATAAATAATTTTTTAAAGGCATAAATTTAGAAAAATCTACAAAATAATTATCTTCACTCTACTATAATTAATATCAATGAATGTTTTATTTACAAGAAAAAAAAATGTTTTATTTTATACATAATGAGTGCTATTTAAACATTCTGCATTCATACTTACAATATTTTTAACCAACAGAGTTCTAGTAGGTTCATCTTTTCACAACTAATTGCAACATTGATAAAACTAACTAGCATTTACATAAAGTGAAAAAGAATTACATCTAAAAGGGCAAAATAACATCAAAATGCAAATCAAATTGTCAAACACAACTAACCATAGTACTGTCATTGCCATTTAAGTCAAATGCGTTGCTAATATAACTGAGTATCTGGAAAAATTAACAAAATATGTCTATGACATCGCTGTTGATGAACTTTGAAAGTTTGTTATTTATATGGTAATGGTTTTAAGTGGCAATATCCTAGTTAACGCAAATAAGGTAAAATTCCAACATGTATCACAATAATATTATGAAATTGAAATCTGACAAAGTCTAAATAACTTTCTGGTTGACTAAAATATAAGTCTATAAATAATACTTGATCCCTTAGTTTACTATATGTAACAAGCCACCTGTTGATGACTAAGATCTAACAATTTGTAAAATTACATCGAGGACCTGTAAAATGCTTATCTCATTTTATGCCATTAACTTAACAACATTAATTTATCATTAATGTTTCTTTCCTCAGACAATATTGATAACACAACCAGTAATACAAGCATGTCATATTATACATTCTACAAGTTTAAATTTTTATCACATAAGAATATCTCCATCTTATCTCTATTTAAAATATGATAACCTATAATAACTCTCCTACATTACGACATAAATTCTTATCGATTCATGTTAATACTACACTTTTACTTTTAACACACCAACTACTTTCAACTTCAAAATACACTTGCCACTTTATGTATTTACTCAGTACCATGTTTGAGACTTGATAATGAGAATTCAAATGTTTGTGCGATGATTTAATATGCTGCCTGGTCACATTGCAATGGTGAAATCAGTAAAATCACGCATCTATAACAATTAATTTATTCGACGCGCGAATTCTACTTTTGTGTACTTATGCTACGTAAATATAAATTGACTTACCGATTTAGGCATCTTGGCGGTTTAGGATCACAATCTGCAAGGACAAAAGTATTTTGTGAATAATTCCACTAGTGAATTCCAACTCTAGTAAAGCGGTTGACAGACATTAGTCTCCGCTCCGTGTGACGTCTACTTTCAATTTGTGACTGGGTAAACACAGGTAAACACACTGATATGGTTAAAGCTTTCACATATCAACATATATCATTTGTTTGGAATTGTTTTCCCGCAAATAGCTGTAATAGAAAGGTTACATTAAATTCGTAGGCACCGGGTTCCAAATGTGCGCAATGTTAAGTACATTCCGATACACTTAGGTGTAAAGTTAAGATTTTTTAGTGGGGTGTTTGTGACATCATACTATACCGAAACTTACCCGGTAAAAACAAGAATATCACCTAATAATCCACATAAGTAGCACAACACACATGAAGAAAGCACACACCCAAAAGAGCCACAAAAATATCGCAATGTGATGTGACAACTGCTTGTGTGACGTGGATCTAGTGTAGCCATGTATTCAAATACGAAATCTACTAAATTCTTTAATTCTTTGAACTTATTTTTTAATTTGTGGCGTAGTTTTAAGGTAAATCTTTTAAATTTACTTGCGAAACCGCATAATTAAAGTTCGTCAAAAAGTTACTTATGCTTTTGCACTTTGAAAGTCTACTAATCGACGGTTTTTCATCGGATTATTGTTTTATTAATTCACTTTTTGAACGAAAGCTATCACTCATTCTGTCAAGAACTTCTGAAAGATGTCAAAAATGTCAATAATAAAACATGACCCGGGCCCGCAAGATAAGGCGGGGGATGTTCTTTTAAAAATAAAAAGTTTAATGTTTTAGCCTAACTATGTTTTCGCACCATTAAAAATGATATAAAGAAGTTTTGTTTTTGTTGTACTTATAAATGAGTTAGTGGTTTTTAGTTAAAAAAACTGGGCTGATCAAATATTCGCAGAAACTGTTTAAAATAACAATGGGTTCCTCTCCATTTCGCAGACTACTGCACTGGGGTCCTATTGCGGTTTTATGTAAGTAATAAAACTGTGTGATATATGTAATTTAGATTTATAGATTCTAAGCCAAAACCTTAAGGTTTATAACAACCATGTGCGCCGACCCTCACGACTGTGATAAGAACAGAAAAATGAGGATGATGACATTTGGTATAAATTTACAATAGTGAATTTTCTTAAAATTAATATTAAACGATAGACATTGGTCTCATTCACATTTATTGAGTATCCTATCATTCAAAATCTTTATGAAAATTCAGCATGAATCACTAGTGTAAAAAGTATTAAAATTTTTATTACTTATGATTTATAATAATCTTCCCAGGTATTATCAAGCTAATAACATGGGCAATGGTGCACTTGATAGGCATGTGGTGGCCGCCGCACGAGTCCATCCCTGCAGCACTACATGCCGCTACCTTCTTAAGTCTAGCAGTTTCCACACTGTACTTTTTCCTTCAATCTTTACTGGAAGGACCCGGTTTTGTTCCATTAGGATGGAGACCAGTGAGTCATTTTTAAATTAATATAAATTTTTAAGGTAATTTTATCTGTACTTATAATAAAATTAAGAATGAAAATAAAAAAGTAGGCTGTTTGTGGCATATGGCCTCCAAAACTTATTGAATGATTTTCAGGACAATGAATTGGACATTATGAAGCTACAATATTGTACAACATGTAGAGGCTACAAGGCACCTCGATCACATCACTGCAGGCAATGTAAAATTATTATTATTCAATATCCATTAGGTATAAACAAAAACATGGGTTAATCTTAGTATTTAAACTCAAATAACGCCAAAGAAACAGAGAAAAAGGCTCCCGGATTTGCATATTTTTTTTGTTGGTACAGTATTTCTAGACCCTTTTCAAAAGCTGCTACCATCCCTCCCTTACATTGTTCATAAGTTTTTCAATATATAGTAGAATAAGCTACATTGCTTTTTAATGTGTGAAACCAACAAAAGTAGTATCATGTTGCAATTATTCGTGGTTATTTTGAATTTAAAAAATATATATTATTAATAGATAAACTCCCTTTCTACTCATAAAATGCTACAATTACACTTTCCTACTTTCCGTCTCTGCCACCCTGCTGAAGTCTAGCCGTTTTCATTAGTAAATTTTTTTTAAACATGTTTATTTGTGAATAACATTTTTTTTTGATTGAGAAAAAAATAATAATTTAAGATATGGTCTGGTAATTAACAAATAATGGTGTATACAAATGGTGTATTTTCAGGTGGCTACTGTGTTATGAAAATGGATCATCATTGCCCCTGGATAAACTGTTGCGTGGGCCACAGTAACCATGGTTATTTTACATTATTTCTGATCTCTGCTGTATTGGGATGCTTGCACGCTTCTATAGTAAGTGTTATTGCATATAACATATATTAAAACATGCTAAAGTTAACATGGAGTATATTATATTTCTCTATGTTTACTGTTTTCTACATCACTCTTGCTGGCAACCTTCCTCCTATTATAATAATTTGGTTAAAATTGTTTTAGAATTTCTTTTTGGTAACAAAACAGGGAAAAAGTGGGCCTAGCACGAGTATGTTATATCTTGTAATTTGTTATTTTTTTTAATCCTTATTTGTAATAATGTTAATATCGCCTATGTTTGGTACTGGCTGTCAAAATTAGAATAAGATTTTTGGTGTACTTTACACCCGATACATGCTGCACAAATTTAAATAGAAATTTTGTCAATATCAACATGATGACAAATGTTAGAACTAGATAACTTACTATTTAATGTACAGGTGCTGTCAATTTGTGTGTACCACGCTATCAACCGCGTGTGGTACTTGCACAACGGCACAGGCCAAGAGCCTATCGTGTACCTGACGCTCACCACACTGCTGCTGACGCTACTGGCGGTCGGTATGGCGGTGGGAGTGGTGCTGGCTGTTGGTACTCTGCTCTATTTACAGGTGATTTGGATAGAATCATCATCAGCTCGCTATAATACTCTAAGTTAGGGGTGACTATGCGTTATTAACCCCAATAGACTAGTCCGAGTGACTTCACACATTTTTAATTCCTTCGAAGGTTGCTTTGATGTTGTCCTTCATAGTAAAAATATTTCATAAGTGTACATGTAACAAAAAATAAATTGATACCAAATACAAGTGTAGTGCCCCTGAGCCGTGGATGCTTTTAACGATGGATAGAATAAAGGTACTAATAAAGTTTATATTTCAAAGGGGAGTAAGTTCTAGTTTTTTTTTTCAAGATTCGTGGCATCCTCCGCAACCGAACAACGATTGAGGACTGGATAATGGAGAAGGCCGTGAGCCGGCGCGAGGAGCAGGGGCTGCCGGCGTTCTTGTTCCCCTACGACCTGGGCTGGCGCTGCAACCTGCACTTCCTGCTCCACTCACACCGCTATGACGGCCTGCACTGGCCGCTGCGTCTCGGCTGCCAACAGTACGACCTCACTGTAAGTACATACATCCAACTAGCAATATCACATCTATATGTCTTTCAATTTGAGTTTGAGCAAGTTTTTTGAGGGAAACAAATCATATTCTTCTCATGTTTAAACAGAAAAAATGTTACATCTCATTGGACTGAGAGAGATACGTGAGGAAGGCACTGTAACGATGTCGACCTTGAGCGTTCAGAAATGATTGTTACTTGATAATAAATTGTCTTATAATTGTAGTGGAGAGTGGTGAAGCAGGATGTAGAATGTGTGTGTGCGTATAGATGGAGCAGATAGCGCAGAAGGAGGAGAAGCGTCAGCGGTCGCGGCTGTTCGTGGCGGCGGAGCAGTACGGCGGGCAGTGGGTGCCGCTGCGCAGACCGCGCGCCGCACTCGCCGCGCCCTGCAGCGCCGAGCCCCGCCTGCAGCTGCGCCCGGGGGACCTCGTGCGCGCCACAAGACAGCGCAGGTACATCACAACGTTTAACCGTATCGCTACTAGAAACATTATCTTATTTCTTACTAATACTACAAACGCGAATGTTTGGATGGATGGATGTGTGTTAGAATCTATCTTCAGAACAGGTGAATAGATCTGGCTAAAATTTGACCTAGATGCAGAACATAGTCTGGAAGAATACATAAGCTACTAAGTTTTTTTTTAATTTTGCGTGGATAAAGTCACGCGCAAAAAGTAGTTTACAATAAGTGAATGATGCGAGTCAGTTTCATACATTTTGGTCTTCGATAAAAAATATTGTTAGAATGTTCCCTCGTGAAATAGAGCAGTTTTTATTAGTGTTTGCTATGTTCATAGATTATTATTTCAATTTGAAGCTTAAAATAATAACGTTTGCAGACACTGGTTGTTCGGGGAGCTGGTGGTGAATGAGGCGCGAGGTCCGCGCGGCTGGTTCCCCAGCGCAGTGGCGGTGCCGGCAGACACGCGCGCCAACATGCTCGCCCGCGCCGCAGACCACCAGCACCAGCACCAGCACCAACAAGAGCATGCCAAGCCCGACTAGCACACAGTGCACCCTCAGTGCGATTATAGACTCGTTTAACTTTATACATTTTGAGGTACATATTTTTTATATAAATATTTTATATTCACAATGCAGAAATCATTTGTGCGAGTGGTCTCTTTTTTATTTTTAAACAAAACCTGTACAAGAACTCTTTGTACTTTACAAGTAGATATGTTTTTAAATTAATGAAAGATTAATTTAAATATAACAATCGCATTTTAGATGACATTTTTCATATCAACTTTTTAATAGAATTAAACAAAATTACTGTAATAAATTTCTAAATGTTAAATACGAGATTACTATGTATTTAATAAACATATTCTAACTCTAAGACTTGGTTTTAAGATATTGTAATACATATTATTAAGCAGGTGTACTATGTAAAGGACTTATATAATTATATTTATATTTACCGCTACCTCTGTGATGTTAAAGCATTTTTTAATATTGATGAGATATTTTTATTGACAAAAAAGTTATTTTAGTCATTAATGGGTATAGTAAATTGACCAAGTTTTTTTTTGTAAAAGTGGCTTACTTGTTTATGCTATATTAAGCACCCAATGTCTAACAATACTGATTTGTTGTGTTCCTAGATGTGCCAAAGCCTTCTTGCACTCTTCACAACTATGAAGCCATTTACTTACCCTCGGCTTCCAGTCTAAAAAACCAGTACTAAAATGATTTATTATTATTATCACACATATGCATTTATTTACATATTTTCTATGTAATATATTTAAAAAAAATTAGAACAACACAACTGGGGATGCCATGACTTAAGCAACCAGGAAATTCATTATGTGTGTGGTTTCTAAAATAAGTACAGTTTAAATCAGGCCCGTAATGCAACTTAGCAAGACCTCCCAAGATGTTGGTTGGAGCTCTTTGCTATTAGTCCATTTACTATGACTACCGGAGTAGATTTCATACGCCACATAGCGGTAACTTGGTTCTTGAGAAATATATTATGTATAATTATTATTGTGCTTAATAAGTATAAGGATGTTAGAAAGTAAAAGACATTAATATCCTAGTTTTAATTTCCGAATTCATATATTTCTGAATTTATTAATTTAATGGTGCTTCTAAGACTGTTTTGCTTTTTAATTTTAATTAAAGTAAAAATGGTTAATAATTGTAAGGGTATATATAAAGGTCAATGTAAATAATATGTTATGAAGACTTGAATTATAATGGAACATTTTTCTGTAGTCATAGTTTATTTAAAAGACATGTAGACAAGTTCAAAATACAATTAAGTGTAATTTTGTAAATAAACAATAGAATTATAATAATTGTTTTTATCCCATTCCCAACATGACTCATTAAATAAAAATACATTTTAAATGTAAAAAGTTTAATGTGCAATAAAAATAAATTATTCATAATAATGTTACTTTAATACAAAGCATTATCTTAAGTAAATTTTTAAAGAAGTCAATAAGACGAATATTAGATATATTATCACGTTTGTAAATTAATAAATGCCATATAGTAATGAAACAATCGCACGTTATCGAGTTACAAACTTTGCATTTCCAACGAGGAAATCATATTTCAAAAGTTTGTACTGTTAATATTAAGAAACTATGCGAACATTCAAAGCTCACTTAAATTTTCTTAAATCTAATAAATTACGTTGACATATACAAAACAAAGATGACATCTGACATTTCATTGAAAACGAAAATTTTATTACGTTCCGTTTTATCATACTAAAGTTTAGATTACTAAAAAGTTTACGCAACATTTTTTTTATTTGCTACATTGTCTTGGAATGCAATGATAGTTAATTCTTTAGTATTGGGACTGCTAAAATATAACTTGTCTTGGATTTATAAATGAGAGATTCAATATTCATTTTCGTCGTCGAGCTCCCCTTCGGTGGAGTCGACGCCGACTTCCTCGTAGTCTTTCTCGAGCGCGGCGAGGTCCTCGCGAGCCTCCGAGAACTCGCCCTCCTCCATGCCCTCGCCCACATACCAGTGCACGAACGCGCGTTTAGCGTACATCAAATCGAACTTGTGATCCAGTCTGAAATAGGCAACATTTACATATGGAAACTGTAGCAGATTCACGCTACTTTTTTAGCCATTTGCTATGCTTTTTTAAGAAGGTGTAAAATAATGTGATAATATGAACTGTTATCACCTGGCCCAGGCCTCTGCGATGGCGGTGGTGTTGGACAACATGCAGACGGCGCGCTGCACCTTGGCCAGATCGCCGCCCGGCACCACGGTAGGCGGCTGGTAGTTGATGCCCACCTGATGATGGCAAACAGTATTAATAACTAGACAATGATGTTTGCGATCACAAGGCAATGCTGAAAAAATGCGTAAAATATATTTTAGTACCTTGAACCCTGTGGGACACCAATCGACGAACTGAATGGTCCTCTTGGTCTTAATGGTGGCGATGGCTGCGTTCACGTCCTTAGGTACCACATCCCCTCTACACAAAAATTACATTTATAGACTTCAAAAAAAGAGGGAAGAGTGAATTAATAATATGGTAAAAGTTTTTAAATTTTTATTTAGATAAAGTTATTTGATAATTTTTATTTAGATAAAGTTATTTGATAATAGAGATTTGAAAGCTGAAAAGTACCTGTACAACATGCAGCACGCCATGTACTTGCCGTGACGCGGGTCACATTTCACCATCTGCAATTAAATACGTTCGAATTAAAGGAAGTCTACAACCAAGGAGGTACTTATATCCAGTGTCTGTAGTTACAATGTATCTCGAAGTATGTTTACTTGACCTGGTTAGCGGGCTCGAAGCAGGCGTTGGTGATCTCGGCGACGGTGAGCTGCTCGTGGTAGGCCTTCTCCGCGGAGATGACTGGCGCGTAAGTGGCGAGCGGGAAGTGGATGCGCGGGTACGGCACCAGGTTGGTCTGGAACTCTGTCAGGTCCACGTTCAGTGCACCGTCGAAACGCAGCGATGCGGTGATCGACGACACGATCTGTAAAAAAATTTACAAGGAAAGGTGAGTATAGTGTAGAATATTTGTCTAGTCTAGTCAAAACTGATTGTTAATATCTACTTAATGATTACGAGGGTTTTGCTATTAAAAGCTGCTAGTTGTTATGGCTTTTAAAATCTGAACATCATAGTGAACTGTGAAAAATGAGGTGAGGTTTGCAGTAGTACCTGTCCGATGAGACGGTTGAGGTTGGTGTATGTAGGACGCTCGATGTCGAGATTGCGGCGGCAGATATCATAGATGGCTTCGTTGTCCACCATAAAAGCGCAGTCCGAGTGCTCCAGCGTCGTGTGCGTCGTCAGGATTGAGTTGTATGGCTCCACCACCGCCGTCGACACCTGGTATACGATACACAAATGCTCATCTAGTTTCATATTATAGATATGAAACTAGATGCTATGACATCCATAGCGGAGAGTATACTTCTAGAAATCAAATAAAGTTAACAAATTTTGACACTATGATCTGTACCTGAGGTGCTGGGTAGATGGAGAACTCGAGTTTTGATTTCTTGCCGTAGTCCACGGACAGTCTTTCCATGAGCAGTGAGGTGAAGCCCGAGCCGGTGCCGCCGCCAAACGAGTGGAATACCAGGAAACCCTAGGGATATCAACTCATAGTTGTGATACATTGCAACCAGATGTGTATTGCTTGTGGGTTTTTGTATTTCTTAAAAGATCTCTAGTCATTATCAAGAGTTTTCTTAGGATGGTTCAAAATGTCAATTTTTTTCCTGAGCGCTCTGTTTGTAAAAGAGTCTGTTTTTACTTTGTTGTTTCCAAAGCGGAAAGAAAAACGTTAATTAACGTGCGTTAAGAAAATTTCCACTTGACTAGTTGTATAGAAGTTATATTTATTGCAGTTTATTCAATGAAAGTGTGCAATTGTTGTAGTATGCAAATCAAGATTTTTAGACCATAAAATATCGGTATGTTTTTCTTATTTGCATGTGAACTATTTAGTAGGATTTCTTTATTTTCAGAAGTAGTTTAGAAACATCGACAAAAAACAAAAAATATTATTCAAGGCCTTTTTAAGACTGATAAACCATCTTATTTAACATAGCGAAATCGAATTATGATGTATATTGAATTACATGTCAAAAAGACCGCGAATAAGTTTTTCCTCGATTCCGAGCTGACCTTACACTGTTCGGCATCGTAGACTGAACATGTCCGATTCGTTACGAAGACCTTAAACTTCAGACAGAATTTTAACGCATGGTTGCCTTTCATCGTAATTATTATAAAAACATTAAAAGGAAATCGAACCGTGCAAAATACCGTTTACCTAACTAAATACCGTATAAGTTTTATAGGCCGGTTCATTTTTTACTAAGTGTTAAGTTAAGTAAGAGACCGTCATCATGGCTCAGAGGTTAAGCACATCATTTGTAATCTGCATGCAGGTCCTGGGTTTGAATCTCGCCATGTACCAATGTGGTTTTTGATTTTCGATGTACATATATACAGTAATTGACGTTCTTACAGTGAAGGAAATAATCGTGATGCAACCTGTACCTACATATCTTACAAACAAAACCAACGTTGTCTTAGCTCCGAGCCCGTCAGTGTGGGAGTATAGTGAGCTGATGATGATGATTAAGGTAGCTTGCTTACCTGTAGGCCGGTGCATTGGTCAGCAAGCTTGCGGATGCGGTCAAGTACGACGTCGACGATTTCCTTGCCGATGGTGTAGTGGCCGCGAGCGTAGTTGTTAGCCGCGTCCTCCTTGCCAGTTATCAGCTGCTCCGGATGGAACAGCTGCCGATACGTGCCCGTGCGCACCTCGTCTAACAACCATACACAGTAAAGCACTGATTTGTTTCATCTTTCTTACTCTATAAGTTATGGTTCCAAGTATCGAGATTCATAGAGACCTAATAGATTTAATGATTATAATATAAATCCAAAACATTGGCAATTGACTTGATTAATAAAGAACTGCTCATAACTAATTACATAATGAAATATATCGTACTTAGAGTAAATCTATTCTACACAATCCTATTCATTCATTGACCCAATAATTCTTTGGAGTTATTTAGATATACGGGCATATAACAGCACCAGTAGGATTTAACAATTAAAATTTAATTGCAAATTAAAACAAGTCATCCTGTTTATAATGTTAACAAGTGCGTCTTGCAGAGACTGTGAAATGATTCAATTACGTCGCGTCGGCGGCAGGCGCGAGGGCGACGGCGACAAGGGCCAAGCTTGTCGTCCACTTTCGCTAATGAAGCGCCATCTGTTTTCATTACGCGTGTGCATCGCAAAGGAATGCGTGTGACAATCCCTTTAACAATTGCCATTAAAATCTTACGCATGTTGTGATTGCTGGATTGCTATAAAATGCTTATTTTAAAAACTCATTTCGGAGAGATATAAGAATTTAAGACATTAATTTTAGATTTTTTAATTCTTGCACGTCAATCGGAGTCTAAGACAGCAATGCTTTTTTCTCAAAACACCACCACACAAAGGTCATCGACCCTTTACACATTTAATTTCTCTGCCTATGATCAAATCATATCGTGGTATATTACAAGAATTGTTATAAATGCTAACATGTCGGAACTATGAATCGATGTAATGAGAAGCGTGCGATCATACCAAGTTTCCTTTTCCTAATAAAAATTAAATCATATTAAGTTACTTTAAAGTTGATCGAGCTTAGAATGTGACAGCGATGTCAAGAGTACGTCACGCCTCAATAACTTAGCGGCCAAGCTCCAGCTAATCTGTACTCAGCCCTACACAACTGTTTCTTTACTAAAAGCCTTTCTCGTAGAAATTTACGCATAAATATAATAAAATTGAAATTGCTCGAGAAAATTACTGCATGATGTCACCGACTTGTAATCTTACTTCTTACTAATATTATAAATGCGAATGTTTGGATGGATGGATGGATGTTCGTTTAAAGGTATTTCGAGAACGACTGTATGGACCTCCCCGAAATTGGATATAAATGTAGACCATAGTCAGGAAGAACACATAGACTATTAAGTTTTTTAATACCGCGCGAACGTAGTCGAGGGCAACAGCTAGTAAATTGTAATAAAGAAAGCATTGCGAATGACTGTTGAATATTGGCCCTTCTCAAAAACAAGTTTTTCCATTTACACGGCAACTATCTTGCCAACTTTATCGTGATTGATATTTTGGGAGGTAGCGTACCGATATCCGAATATGGCCAGTCCGTTAAATCGTAAGAAATTAACTTCCTTTTACGATCAGTTCGGGTTGAGTAACTTTTATATACGTCCCAACGATTTGTGAATACGAATAATAAACTTTCACAAATTTATATTGCAAAAATATAATTTCTGTTGCATCCGTCGCTTAGTAGTAATTTATGCAGACCTTTAGTGTTTATAAAATCAGTCGGCAGAAAACTCTATCTGAGCTTAATCCCGATAAGTGATAGGTAATTAAAAAGCCTTAAGTTGAGTTATTCCCATTATTAAATTCTTGAAATTCGTAGTTATCTTTATGCCGTCTAATTGATTAGCATGCTATGCCAAATTTTGGCTGACGAGTCAGCACGAGGTCGCGCGCCGCGAAATCGATCCCAGCCCGTCTGCCCGCATTGCTGCTATACAAATTCAATAAATAACAATCGCAAAACTTTTTAACTTTTCGTTACTCACATTACACATTTACGCATTTTATTTTACTTATATTTATTGAATGACGCTGAATTTTTTATTCGCGCGCGTATTTTGCTAAATATTAAGTATATACTTCATACTATGTTAATGCTCGTCTTAAAAACTTACGTCCACAGGTTCAGAGGGAACTAACTTTAAAAACACAGGCCGAAGTTCTATTACTTACCAACAACAGTAGGTTCCAGGTCGACGAAGACGGCGCGGGGCACGTGTTTTCCTGCGCCGGTCTCACTAAAGAAGGTGTTGAAGGAGTCATCTCCGCCTCCCAGAGTCTTGTCAGTCGGCATCTGACCATCGGGCTGGATGCCATGCTCCAGGCAGTATAGCTCCCAGCACGCGTTGCCGATCTGCACGCCGGCTTGACCGATGTGGACAGAAATGCATTCCCTCTACGGACGAAATACTCAATTAGTATAGGTTTTGTTCTTTTTAGATAATAAGGAAAGTCTAGACATTCTAAGATCCAGCGTGGCTTATTTATTTTTTCAAGACAAATTATTCTATAGTACTTAATAAATTTCCTGTTTGTTTATTTTCACGTATGAGTTATCATTCTAACAAAGTAATCGTTTCAAATAACAAAAAATGTTATGAAAAAGCATTGGTATTGTTGTAAATGTAAGTAATAAAGTTCCATTAGTAGCACAATAAGCTATGTATTACCTGAATTTACGAACAATGATACATTTTGTCAGTGTCAGTTCATCGCTTTGCTTTGTCAATTCAGAGTGACACGCGAGAATATTATGCACGAATAGTGGTTGCCCGCGACTCCGTCCATGCGGTTTTAAAAAAAAATATGCATGTAAATTTTCATCGAGATCCGTTCAGCCGTTTTGGAGATACCTTCAAACAAACATCCATCCATACATCTAAACTTTCGCATTAATAACATTAGTAAGACATAGTTTCATATGAATATTGCTGTATTAAAATAAATTAAATTATAGCTTATGCAACTCACAAAGATAGTTTCATTTTGAATAAACATCGTTTTAATGTTGGTGTAAATTTAATAGGTTAAGAAAAACTTGTTTCGTGAAAAATATTCATTTGATGTTTGCCGATGTTAATAAACGATATTTTTTATCCTTTAAATAGAATATTATAATTTCCATTTTAGGCAAGGCATTTTGATTTATTCAAAGGACGTAGTATAAGTAAATGAGATTGTGTGCTAATAATTGCCTTATAAGTAATAAATAGTAATCAGTTACGAGATATCAAGTTATAGAGGATGTACGTGGGTGTCAGCAGATCGCACTGAGTAAGGAAACAGTTAATCATTACAGCCGGAAATATTAAAAGGAAAGACTACACGCACAAGTTGCAAAAAACGTAAATGAAAAATATTTAGCATTGATGGTACTTTTATAGGATACTTTTATGGAAAAAATAAAATTTCAGAAAAACATTCGAAATTTAAATTAATGTCATGGCAGTACAAAAGGTTGTTTATGCATTATAATGCATTATAAATAGCCTGAAAGAAACATAAGCCATTTCTACAAAAAAACGTAATTACAATCGGATTGTCCCCAAATGGAGGCAAATGCTGCATCGTTACATGGTTTTGTGGGCGGTTGTTACTCGATACACGAACTTTAGATCGATTAAACTCCCACTGTTGGTCACTAATCTTGTTTAAAACTCTAATTCCATTTTAATAGCTCTACTGAATTACTATAAATTTGTCGCTCGTTAAACAATTAAGTCTTACAGTTATTACTAGTGTGGGAGCTACGAATTAAATATATTGGTACTCCTTGCTTTGGCATTTCAAAGATGTAAATCGCCAATTGGCCTTATTGGGAAGCAATAAACGATGACCAAAAAGTTTTATTTTGAACACAAAACTTTTTAGGCATATAAATAAAAAAAAAATCTTTTAATTTAGAACTTGGCTGTAAAAGTTGTAAGCCTTTGTCTCCATAAAAAAGACAGCAGGTTATTCTTGTGTGCTAATAAATTGCTTTTTAGAAGTTCTTTTTGTATTAATCAATCCTTCAGGAAGAAAATAAATTAGGAGGCTTTATTCACCCCAATCTATGTAGGTTGATTCATGGTTGATTATGTTCAGAAGCGGTACCAAGCAGTGCCGACCTTTTTTTATCTGTATTCGTGCAACAATGGAATAAACTGGCTGTCTCATTAGAAAACTATTAATTCTGATAATACGGATTGTCGTGCTATTGTGAAATTTAAGATTTTTTTTTGAAATAGAAATTTATTACAACATTCCTTCGGATTTGGTATACATTAGTGAAGTTGAAAAACAAAAAGCAATTAAAATAATATAATTTAAAGCGAGACTATACGATACTTCTTCATTTAAGCTCTCAGAAATTAATATTGATTACGTCGATTACCAGAGCTTACAAAAGCTAACTCAAAGAGACCTTAGTAGGGACTTCCGATGGGGATGAGGTAGTTTTTGTTAATGAGAGGGTGGTTGTAATATTATACAGGATTCGCAAAATTATATAGGAAGTGTATCCCTTTGTAACACAAAAGGGTGTAACAAGTTCTAATTTCCAAAGCAGCCTTTTAAGCTTTCTTAGATTTTATTCATTGTATTTGTATATATCTAATGATGAAGGATTAAAAGTAAGCATAGACAATGTCTGCTGCTTATAAATCATATAACCCTATGACCTTTATTCGTTTATTCCACTGACAAAGACGTAGTCTAAGTTAAGAAAATCATGGACAGATAGAGTAGTAGATTCAATTTTCCCAATTAATAACACTCGACGCTTTTATGAAAAAGTATCTTAAACACAAAGTTTTATGATTTTATTTTTTGAGATAAACTTCGCTACGTTTATTAGTAGGATGTTCAACTATAGCATTATCGCTGTTTTCGTTTACTTCATAAAAAATGTAATGAGATCGCGCTAGCTATTACAGAACAGTAATAATATTACGAAGAGGGCAATCTGTGAAGTTGATTGTTACATGATTACAGGTAACTGCGAGTAGGCGCGCATCGGGTCATTGACCTCGTGCGTTTGGCGCCAAACAAAAAACTGAAAGATGGCGTCGAATGGGAGATGTAGACAATTAGTTTCAGACGGTCTGATTTATTCGTACATTTGTTATTATTATTGTTGTTAGACTTAAGTCCGTTTGTTTGCAAGCTATAATAAAACAAACTGTGTATAGGCAACTTGATTCTGGGAATTATTACATACTAAACAATACTAGGAATGTAATCTTTAATTACACAAATTTAGTTTGAAAGTCCCATCGAGAATGTAACTAGGTTAAGGCAAACACATACAATTATTCTCGCAAAAGAGCTTCAAAGCAAAGAACATCAGCAATTCAATCGTCTGCATTGTCTGACCGCAATAGACGAGGGCTATGGAAGATTTGCGCAGTGCGCTATCCCAATCACCATATTTCGTTCCAGATATCACTACGACCGTAGCAATGAATGTTTAAAGACTTTGGCTTGGAGCCAAAACGGATTTTCCCACAATTAGCAGTAGCTTTACAATTACTTCGCGACAACAATGACAATGAAACTCATCAGAATTGTTCGAAAATTAATCCCGAGAAGTTAATTCTGTATCCCTTTAAAATAAAATTGTCGGTGTTTATTTGTTACGCGACATTGTGTAATGTATAAATGTAAAGCGTGTTTCTATCCAATAGGTCTGCAGACCTCAACCCCGAGGGAGGGTCTAGTGACGTCATCCGACGTGTAAGTGAGTCAAATAGCCGAGCACACACTCGGATAATATTACTTTGTTTGTATATTTACTTTGAAGGAGAAATTGGTTACACAACGATGATAGATATAGAAAAACATAGTAAATTGACACTTATTTAGTTTCAGAAATTATGCGAACCTTATGACATCAATGAACTTACATTTAAGTAGATACTCCTTTTAAGAAAATTTTATATAAACCTGAAGCTACTTTATTTACGTTACGTTACTACACTTGCACTTTTGACGATAAAAGTACAAGTGTAGTTACGATTATAATTATTTTTTCAGTTATATTAATTAATTACACTGTCTTTTATAAACAGTGATTTAAATTAAGCGATCAAATGGATTTCCTGTTAAGGAACATGTTTCGCAGTAATCGCGCCCGTTCCGTCGGGCACGATTCCTGAAATTGTGATTCATGCTTTCACAACGAACTAACTAAAGCAGTTTTATTTAATAAACAGACGCACGAGTTAATAAAATTAACCAATCAGACTACAACCAGAGTGTATTCAACTGAATAAAGAATATAGGAAAATATAACAAATGAAATCGGATGAATTTATAATCGAACTAAATAATTTATAATACATAAATACACTAAACAATTTATGTATTTATCTGTGTGATTTGTCAACTTATTGTGTACAGAATAACTAAGAGAGGATAAGAGAATATAATAGGTAGGATAACCTCTATAGGCAATGAATAGTATTCGAAAATTAAAAAAAAATAATTTAATAAAATTAGTTCCATTTGGATCTTTAGCATCCGAGAATAATTATCTATTATTTCACAAAAAATGTAGGCATTTTTAATACAACAGACAGTTGTGGGCAATTTATCAGAAAAAATGTACTTTCTGGAAACGGGGCTGGTCAATGCGTGACTCTTGTCATCGTATTAGCAAAGGTCGTTAAACTCCGAGGGTTGGGTCGTTAGGTTTACTTTTTAATTAAACTAATGACGTTAAACAATTCCAACATATCAAATATGGGTTCGGTGGCAATTTCATGATAAAGGTATGTCCCAATTACGTAGATTTCAATTACTAACGTTTTTTTTATCTAAATAAGGAAATAGCTCAAGGATAAAACTTTTTCCTCCATGTTAACCATAAATAGATGCTCTTTATTTAAAACAAACACCGCTCTGTATAATGCGGTGCACTCGGTTGTACGGAATCTTAATGTTGTCTGCAATAGTGTAATGATTCATGAAGTGTACAGACGTAAACAAAAGTGTTACAATTCATTTTCATAAAATATAATAATACTGGCCGTTATTAAAAGTATAAGATTGTGTTACTTATATTATTCTTAAAAATAAAAAACAAAAATTAATTTGCTAACATTTTATTCTTTTTTTGTAATCCTAATATAGTAGTACATTCTAGGTTGAAAACTATTTAAACCGTTTGTAATTATCAATTAAGGTCTCCGACATTTTTCTAATTCATTCATACCATGTATTGCCATTTTCCTAATTCACACATGTACTTAATTTAATTTGTAATTACATTAAATAGCGTGCATACTAGCAACACTTAATAGCCCCCTAACACCACGCATGTGTTAGGCCGGTAATAGGCAGTTTGTAACAAAAGAGGAAATTACTTACAACTTAAATTAACTTTGTTAGAAATTCCTTTTCAGCAACTAATAATGTTCGATGGAAAAAATTTGAAAGTTTGTCTAAACTTTATCTGTTTTCTGCTAGTTTCATTTAATCAAACTTATATTTCTTATCTCCGGTTGAAAAATGAACTTTTCAGAATTATTCTCTATGGAGTTCAAATACATACGCAAATCCCCTTTCTCCTTGTAGCTTTATCGTAAAGTTCAATTTAATCTTACTTCTTACTAATATTATAAATGCGAATGTTTAGATGTATCGATGTTTGTCTGAAGGTATCACTGTAACGGCTCATCTAATTTTGATGTAATTTGACACACATATAGAACATAGTCTGGAAGGACAAATAGACTAATTCTTAAGTTTTTTTATTCGGCGCGAATAAAGTCGCGGGCTACACTTAATTAAACCGTAGATAAAATTAGAAACAAATCGAGCTACAATGTTAATATACAACATCTCTCAGACAACGCATCGCATGCATATGCCTTCATTGCATGCGAGTGATACACGCCCTCTGTAGTGTCGTGCACAACGTTAGCATGGCTAGCATTACAACTAATAATTTAAACTTTGTTTATTACATATCTATCTGTGAAGATACATTTTAATAACTAACAATGACATCTCAACTAGTTATATTTAATTGAAGATAAATTGCGCCAATAAATTGTAAGCGATACATTCGTACTGCAATATTTCAAGGTGATCTCATTGACGCGTTCATGTCTAATCAACTCTTGATTGTTTCAATAAATAGATATTGTTTTCAATAAAAGTGAGATGTTTTAAATTAAAACTTATATTCACTTTTCTGATTTGTTCCTTCAACTTTAATGTATCTTCTCAATTAATAAAAAAAAAATTTATTCCTCTATATGAAATAATCTGGACATACTAATATTGTATAGAGTTGATGGAGTTTCTACAAGTGTAAAACTATTCATATTATATTTTTGCTGAAGAAAAATAAACCTAGGGAAGCTTCCAAACAATAACTACAACCCAACAAACGAAATGACCTAGTTATTAGGATGAAAGATAGTAAAATTCATTAAAAAAAGCTTTAATCACTATTAAATACGAAAAAACAAATACATTGCGTAGCTAATGAAGCATTTCCTTGCATTGTTATTAACAACAATATCATCATTGCTTACAATCGCCACTATATGTCACCAGACATCCTGGACTTGTCACGGATTACATATTTTTTAGGTTAGAACTTCACTATTATCACATTTCTTGGATGTTAGACATTTAAAGCCTTATCAAAATTACATAACAGTAATAGATAGCAATTACTAAGTGCTAATATAGTTGTAAACACAATTTCCTAAACCTTCCCGAGCTTGTGGTGTACGAACAAAATAAGATATGAACGCAATAAATCCGCAACTAAACCGCAAGCAAACCGCAACACGGATTGTGTGTAAGCTTACGCAACGGGGGCAATTTTATATATATTTTAATCTAAAATACATTATTGTGTTATTAATTAACAAACATATGATATAATGATTAACCGCTGAATCGAATGTTTTCATTTAATCGAAAAATATTTTTGTCCGGAAGACCTTAACGCTTATACCAAACCAATGAGGTTTATTTAGCGTTAAACATATGTTTATTTGTATTCAAAATTGTATTGTTAAATAAATAAAAAAAAATAATTATAATTTTAGTGCAAAGCATATGTTTTTAAATATTATATTCAAAAAGCATTTTCCTGTTCATACAAAATATATTAAGGATCATTATGTAAGATCCAGAAGCTTCTAGTCCGTGAAATAGGAGACTTGAATCATTATTTAGTTGAGTTGGAAAACTAACCTATTTTTAGTAAAATCGTGGTACAAAAATGTATTTTACATATTTACTAAAGCTATTGAAAATTATGTCGCATAAAATTTTCCAACGTTTTCCTTTTTAAAAGTATATTTCCAACCAGTGAACAAAATATTTGAAAAGTGCACTGTATTTGAAAATAGAACACGTCGAGAGCTTTTTGTTTGGAACTTGTAAAGAGCTTTTGAAGTCATTTCTTTAGACCTCTTTTATACTAGCGTATGTAAGGGCGGTGGAAATGAGGGTTGCTACCTAGGATGCCTGTGTTTACCCTACTTTAAATACTATGCGCCCCTACGCGAGATTATAGAGACTGCGTCCATGGGAATTAGACTTTTTCTATTGACTGTAATGCAAGTTCTATTTTATATTTTAGATGGTTTCGTAGTGTTTATGAAAACTGGGCTTTGTTTTACCTTATATTTTAATTAAAGTTTAATTAAGTTTTAACGGGCTACTAATTTGATTCCGTAATTAAATATTAAAAACTTGCATTTTAAGATAAAAGTTTTTAATTTACTTTAATTCAGTTAAATAAAAAATATTAAATACTGTATAATGTTAAAATTAATTTTATAACGAAATGCAAAAGCTGCTGAAAAAAAATGTTAAGAGGTCATCCTGAAACTCCCGTCGCCTGCATTCTATAAAATTAAATTTATTTTTTTTTCGCGTTGAGGAAAATTCTGGAATATGTTGACAGTGTAAGACGTGACGACTTACCATTTTGTCTGGATTATGTGTTCCTTGTATGGAAGAAAAAGAAGTGGCTTGGCGGGTTCGCTAGGCAACGCACCGGGCCCGACTGTGCCCCCGCCGGCACTACGCCCGCTTTTATAGCCAACACTGATTATTCTGGTACATCTCAGCCATATAGCTGCTAGATCGCAATTTAAAAATATATTAATATGTATTTACGAATATTTGATAAACCTAAAGAAATTTTAATTCGTTGGATTTGTCCACAGCTTTATTATATAGCTAGCGAAAACCCGCGTTTGTGAAGAAAACAAATAAAACACTGATAAATAAAAAAATGGACGCACTTTTAAATGTTTTAAAATGTGCTGGTTTTATTTTACTTCTGTTAAAATTTGATAATCAAGTTTTAAACAGGATTGCTTGCATGAAAGATTATTTTAAAATATGAAGGTAAAAAGATTAGATTATTCTTTTGGTTTAACGATATCGTTTTTGCTGGCCAGAATAAGTCCGCCAAAGCGCGTAGTATAGAGTATCCAAAGAAGCCCGTAAGATGGCTCGTGTGAGTGACTAACCAACTTTCATGACTAACCCCAAACTGAGAACATCTAAAATTAAATTAATAAGAACAAATGTAAATCTTACAGGAAGACAATGAGTTAACACAATGTTTGTTTTACATTTTTTTTAATTCTCATATATCACTCGTCTTATTTGCAATCATTTAATGGAGTTTGGAGTTTTTACTTAGGTTTCTAAAAGCAAATTTAGATATTTTAAGAACTTAAGTAAATTACAGTAACCCTGAGTAACGATTGGTATTTGATAACCTAGTTTTTAAATACTTATAACTATATCCCATTTTTAAATTTAACCTAAAAACGTCGTGTTCATGATTTCTTTAATTAACTTTTGAAATATTTAAACTTAATTTTATTTACTTATATTATTTTTAATGCTACATTTTAAAAACATAAGTAACTTTCAATTCAAAACTAAATTTTAGTGTAAGATTTATGAAATTTGGCATATATATGTAGAACATAGTCTGGAAGGAAACATAGGCTAGTAATTATGTTCTTTTTAATACTGCGCCGACGGAGTCGCGGACTACAACTAGTATTTTATAAAACAAAAGCTTGGCACGTAGAAATACGCTCTACTCTATAGTTTGCTTTGTTCATGGCCACCCTTGCAATAGCAGGGGTTGGGATGAATGTATGTCGAAGGGATGTACACATCTGGGGGACCTTGAACTTCGCTGCTGTTTGTTTTGGGATATATCGATTTTTTACACTCTTTGTGTTTATTATATTATATTTTCTTTACTTTACTGTTTAACAAGTTGCGAAAACATAATGTTTAAACATTTTGAAGTTAAAAATTGTGATGATATTGTTATAATTAGAGCCACATCTTTTAAATTAACAAAAAAATCTAAAATTCATGCTAACACATGGAATTTAGATTTATATATTGCAACTAATTTTACTCAATAAGTTGAAAGATTAACTTTATTTTCATTTCTTAAATTCTTAATGTCAAAGTATGCACTTTCTAAGAAATTTTAATGTATGCCATCAACCCTCAAATGAAATTCCTACAACCCTCAGGGTTGTTTCCACCCCATGTATAAGTTGCGTGTTTGTAACTGATTGACGTGACTAGTTGCAACATGTTACATCGTAAACTGAACTTTTTACTAAATTACATAATTAATTTACCATATAATAATCAAGCACCAAAAAGAAAATAATTTAGAAATTAGAGCACAAAGCTTAATACTTTAGTTAATCAAGGCTTGTTATTTGAAGATATATTACGTCGTCTACTGTTGATGTCATCAATAACCTCCAGAAACATAAGACAGAAAATTTCGGAAAACTAACTGTCGCCCCGACTCTGTCCACGCGGCATTAAAAAACATAATTAATAGCGTATATGTTCTTTCAGACTATGTTCTACATCTGTGCCAAATTTAAGCTAGACCCATGCATCCATACTGGAGATACCTTCAAACCAACATTCATCCAACCATCTAAACATTCGCATTTATAATGATCACAAGCGATACTAATATTTAGTCGAATGCATAGTCTAGTAATTTAAGAAATAAACTAACAGAGTGTAACATGTATTTGGCGTATACAATATTTGTTTCGTCTTTACTCATCTGATTGGATAACAATGGATTATCAGCGATCAGTCTGCAAAGCAATTGAAGGCAATTGGTTCCTTGCACTTGAGGAGCGCCGCCAGCAGCCATATGCGGACTGTAGACATTACTATACCTAATTAGAAAGACCATATGGCTTATTATTCAAGCGATTATATCTTTTAAAACTATAGCAATAGATGTTATATTTCTGCTGGATGTTATTTTCTATGATTCATCTAATTACAGTTTGTTTAGGTCGATTGAAATGGTTTTATATTTAGCACAAAACTATTTTACTTTGTGTAATTAATATTCAGTTTTAGTACTGCAAGTGTTAAATACATACTGATATTGTTTTTTCCCTTTTAGGTTTTGCCCTTACTTTATATCTTCATTCATTCCATCGATGCTTTCAAAATATATCTTTCGGTGTTCATTTTAAAAGCTGAATGAAAGTTGGAAAATTTGGAATTAGATATTAATATAGTAGGCAATAGTGATATTACCATAACAAACGGTATCGTAACTAGGTATTCCCTTCGTCGCTTTCTCTCTTTGTCACTTTAGTAAATTACATTCAGATCAGTTCTCGTTTTAAAAAAGTCAGCGTAAGATTAAATACCATATATAGAGAAAAAGCACAAGGCCACATTAGTGATTATAACAACTATGTATGTGAAACATAACAACATAACATAACAACTGTGTGAATGTAGAAATTTTTTGTTTTGCACTTAAGAGAAAAATTACTAGGGTGTTTATTTTTTTTTGAAAATCTAACAAACTTCGCGATATTATTTTGTGCCTATACTTTATTTGTGGTAATAAATGTTTTCTTTCTTTTTTTTCAATAAATGGAGATTTTAAGATGTTTTTTTCCATTGTGATCTTTTTAATATCATCGACTATATTTGTTTAAATGTTATTGAAATAGATCATAGCTCATCCAGACATGGGCTCGGCTCGGGCGCGGCAAACGAGCCGTGAAATCACATCGCATTGTTTGACTGGTATGTCGTATGTATGTAGACAAAAACATCCAAATGCTATCCCGATACGAACAAGGAGCGCGACCGTGTCTTTACTCACGCGAAGATAATAGCGACATCTATCGTATATGATTGATCACTTTAAAAGTTGAGTGTGATGATTTTTGAATTAAGCAACCATTTCAAATACTAAACATTAACATTACAACAGTTTTATTCAAATTAATTTGTACAAAAGTGTATAAATGTTCAATTATAATGAAAAATAAATCCGGCTGCAACGCTTAAAAAAATATGACATTATTATGTTTACGCCTTTTTCATTTCCACAAAAAAGGCGTAAACACATTTATGCTATTCATTTTCAACAGGAGTCGGTTAAGTGAAGCGTCTGAAATGAAATATATTTAAAAAAATTATATCACTGTGGTATATAATTTTTAACTGTTATATTAAAGCTGTTATGTTAATTTGCATGTCGACTAAACATAGCTCTAGTGGTTGGCAACGCGTAAAAGTAAAACAAATATAAAATGCAATAAATTTATTAACCAAAAATACATAACGTCACAGTTTGTTCAAATTTGATAACAATTATTAATGGCACTAATAAAACTAGGGATTTTATTAATTAATGGTACCTTAATAGAAAATTAACAAAATATCCAAAATTAGACATCATGCAAAATTTTTTTTTTAGAAATTATACCATTAAATAATATAACATTTTGTAAAATTTGGGTTTTATTGTTTTAAAAAATAACCCTTAATAATAATGAGGTATTTCCCTATTACATACTAAAATATGCTGTTTTAAATAAAATTTACAAAAATAACAAAATGGATTGGACCAAATGATAGGGTCGAAGCGCGGTACGAGATTTTCTAATAGAGTTAAGACTAGTAAATTGAGCAATTTATGATTTCGACATTCAACAGCCAAACATACATTCATTCAGAGAGTCGACTACCAATATTCGGGAAGACGTTTATCTAACATCGACATAATGATTGCAGCGCTCCTAGTGGACGTAATGTACACCAACAAATGTCACACTTGACACATGTTGTGAATGACGTCACGAAGGCGCGTGTCTTCGTGATGGCGCTTTTTCTTGAAATTTTAACTAAACTATATTCAGTATTTGGTAAACTTTAAATACTATTTTGAAAATTAAACTAAATTATATATTAGTATATAATATTTACTAACAATTATATCTTAATTTAATAAGCTCATAAACGTTTTCAGAGTAAGAGCGGGAACTTGTGTATTATTTTTTTTAATCTTTTTATCAATAACAAAAGCAATGTATCTTTCGGTCTACTCTGTTGAAATAATTTTCTTAACAAGGATACTTTTATAATTTGTGAGAAAACATAATTAATTATATACATTTAATAAAAGTTAAATTAATTAATGAAAGTAATTCCGAATTAAATTTTCCTAATTTAAACTAGATGGCGTTAATATCAATTATTTATCTTTCAACAAAAATGTTTTGATGTCATAAAAGATCAGCGCCGTCCTGTCTCCCTGTGAGGAGGAAGGTGCGGGAGTTGTTCGCTGTGAAGAAGAAGGGCGCCTGTGGTGTTGGACAGCGGAAAGACTTGAGCAGGACTGGCGGCACGTTGTCAGACTTATTGCCCACTGGCTCCAGCAGATTGTTCCACAACAGGTTCGCAGCTGAGATACATGGATAAGAGTTTAATTATATGTATCTGACTAGATCTATCTACTAATCATGACTAGACAAAAAGCTACAGGGGGGTACACCTTTTGTTTAGAAAGAAACTATGTTATGTTACGTATGTTGCAGACAAAATTGTTAACCTGAGCTTGGACTGTATTAAAAAATTATAAAACTATTAGACGAGTGCCGTTTCAGGTTTCGTAAATCCAATAATGACTTACCGAGTGCGTGTCCTTTCTGTGAGAAGTGGAAGCAGTCGTGTGTGATGTATGAGCGATGTATGACGAGGGGGAGGGGGTGTCGGGGTGCGGGCGGGGCGTTGAACAGTCGCATGAATGGCTGCACCACCACCGTGAAGTCCTCGCGACCATCGTAACGACCGCTCTCCACCTGAATAATATCAACCGTAACTATAGATAGATAAAGTTCTATATGCAGTGGCAAGGTTACCTTAAAGCTAGATATTAAATTGACCAGAAAAGATACGGTAATAGTAACGCCGGTTCTGTAGGCCGAGGGTGGTGTTGTGTACAAATGTGTAGTGAGGATATTTAAATGTGTTAACTGACCAGTGCGACTTCAGCCTTCTGGTAGAGCCTGGCCATGTGCACGAGGTCCGCCAGCTCGCCGCCGCCGCGGTGGAAGCACGTGCAGAACAGCGAGTGCATCAGCCGGCACATCAGCGGCCGCACCACGCGCACAGACACAGACACGTCTGCACGCACACACACACACACACGCACACACATAAGTATCTAAGCAAAACTCAAAGAAGACAATTGAAACAATGCTTCCGTCAAAATTATGACGAAAAACTGATTGCAGTCATTTTGTAAAAAGTCAATGGAAAATTCGGGGATCAGTTTCATTAATTATATTAGCTCTACAAAAAATAATAACTGAATCAAGTATCCTAAATATAAAGGTCAGTCGCCTCACCTAATACAGGAATAAGATTGACAATGGTCCTGGGTAGATGGTCGTAGAAATAGTCAAGCGCGCGCGCAAGCTTGCGAGCATGTGCGGCGGGCGACCACGCCACGGGCGATAAGCAGGACGCCGAACACAAATCATTGGCGCCGATGAACACTGTAACCATCTTCCAGTCTCTCTCCATATCGATGTCGGGTGACGCTCGCATCCGAGCCACCAGGATCTGCAAGTTGAAGACTACTTGAGGCCCTCTTTTACCTCAAAAATCGTTAAATCAATGCTTGGTATGGTAAATTATGCCTCATGTTTGTTATAATAAGGTGGCTATAGAAGACAAACTCGCAAAAAGCGTGCGACGCGACATCCTCGCGTCCTGATTCTGTTCGCCATGTTAAAAGAATATGGGACTTTGGATGTTTTTAAGATTATGTACTTAACAGTGGTAGAGACGTTGACTGTTGGTTGAATATTTTTTTCTTAAAATTTTTACATTATTCTTTATAACAAATTGAAATTGAAAATTGTAAATTTAATTTTAATAATGTTTAAAAATTTAATAAACATTTAATGCCATGTTTTATATTTTTTTCGTGTATCTGTCGATTTTCTGCAACTGTGTCTTCGACTTGCGTCACGAATTGTAATGTGTTTGGAAAATTTTATTCACGCTTCAAAAATTAAGCGTGAGGTCAGATTTAATAAGCTATTATATGATACGTGCAATTACCCACTTACAGGTTTAACATGAATAACTGTGGGTTTCTGAAACCAAATATCCGTGTAAAAATAGTATCATCTCTATGATGGATGACGATATGTTTTATGCAGACATTTTGGTATCTCTTCACTATGTTGGTAACGCTGTTGGAACGAAAACCATAGTGATCAAACATTCCTGATATTCAATTATAAGTTTGAAATCATCCTTGGAACTTCATACACAAAATCATAAAGTGAAAGAAGAGTAAATGTCTTCATGTTTCGCATCAGTGAACCTAAAAACATGCAACTTTATACAACATATTGCTATCTCTGTCTTTTAAAGGAGAGTGAGTGAGATGGCAACATGCAGTTGTAATTATTTTCAGTAGTTGACAACCACTCTTTGTTTTCATTATCTGTGGTACAACAGGACATGGAACGAAAACTTTAGTATAACTTTACGTACTCGGAGTAAGAATCCGTGTCATAGCAACACGATGATTACGTTCGTAATGTATTTATCTTGTACACGGTGTTTTTGTTAAACTAACTAGTTTAGGTTATGGGGAACGCGAGAGAAAGCCGCGTGAAGGATGTGACGTCACGGCTTGAGGGCCGCAGTAAACAACGTCTGGGGCCGCACTCCCGGACAGACTTGTACTCTGTTACTTTCAAAATATTTATTACAACACAAAAAACAAACATTCTGGATTTTACTATTAAGTTCTCTTTTAAATAAAGATTTTATTTATTCCGTGCTATTGGCAAAAAGAAATACAGTTCCATGCTTTGATTTGTTTTAAATAAAATTACCCGAGAGAAATAGGTCTTTGTCAAATTAATAACCATGTGACGTCACCCAGAACTAAAGTGTACAGCTAGCAAAATAATTGTAAATTGTTCTATTACAAAATTGCTTTAATTAAACACCTACTTCCTTAAACACGATAAAAATGTAAGTCAAAAACATTTCAACAACAGGATTTACACGTAGTAGTTTTTATTTGGTTTGTCTGTAGGATATACATGTAATTTAGCTAATGTTACAACGTATAGATATCGGCATTGAAGATCGACATTTACAACGACGATATGACGAAATCAAATCCATCCTGCAACTAATGCTACTTATGAACAGTGCAATTAGAAAGCGCAATTTTGACTACTACATTATAAGTCAATGAAATACTCTAATATAATACTAAGAAAGAGACATTGAACTGATGCAAACAAGTTTGACTGATGAACTGATTGAACTGATGCAAACAAGTTTGACTGATGAACTGATTGAACTGATGCAAACAAGTTTGACTGATGAACTGATTGAACTGATGCAAACAAGTTTGACTGATGAACTGATTGAACTGATGCAAGACATTTGTCTTCGAGTTTTGAGACTCGCGACTCTATTCTATCGAATAATATTTTTCTTTTCTCTGCTTGATAGTTTATTCAACACTTACTTTAGCCTGCTTATAGGCATCCTCGTCGGAAGCAACAGGGAAGGCGACATTGAAACGCGAATTACGAGCCAGCCACTCGCCTGTGCCAGTGGCGTAGCCGCGTAGCCCAGGGTTATATTCCTTTAGGATATTGGGGAGCGTCAGGAACTCGCGCCACGTGCTGTCTCCCCCTGGAATGATAAAGCATATTGGATGTGTACATTGATAAAAACAAATAATCACTATGTGACGACACTGTGTCTGAAATCTGAGTGTTACCTGCACACCAGGACACGCCTCTGTACTCAACGATAGCACCAAGCGCGAACTCCTCTAGGGCTCCGCTGCCAGCGACGAGGGAATCCCCGATGGCGGCGACTACATCGATGTCCCCGGGGCGCAGGCGGTGAACGGAGCGCGGCCGCTGCCGACTGCGTCCCCACGCTAGCGAGTCTTCGCACGGGAACGGCGTGCTAGCCGGGATGGCGCGCTGGCGACGTACGTTCGACTTGCGAGGCAGGTACTGGATTGACTGCCACTAAGATAAGATTATATAGTTAAATTGTAATCAATCAGGCAGATTTTACTCCAAAGATTTTAAAATAATACTTAAGTAACAATAAAGTACTTAGCATAGATATTTTTAGGTGTTTACTTCATGATGTCTATGGTCAGTATTTCTAAAGGGAACTTAAGTATACTCAACGACAAAATACACGATTCGTAACAGTTAGTGCTTAAGAAACGTTTTCCATATAAGGTGTTCTGTACTATCAGTTACATTAAGCATCGAGTCACGTGTGTACAGTGGAACACAAAACACATTTGTACCGACCATTACCACAAACACTAAGACCTAATATAACCATTGTAAGGCACGTCTACACAAGTTCGATATTATATAAAGGCGTGTACACAATGCGTCGTTACTGGTTTGTTTACGACGTTGTAAAACGACTAATAAAAGCTTTACGATTTGTATATTGTAAGACTGTGATCAAAGTTCAGAACCATTGAAGTTATGTCAATCAATGCACAATCATAATATTTGGATGAACTATAATTGTCTGTTTACATCAATATTAATCTTTTTTTATTGCATTTAATTCGTTATTTTAACCGTAAAAGGAAAAATAACCTAACCTATAATCCTCTTTCTGTCATTAAACAAAGTGATCCTATAAGGGTTCCGTTTTTTTCCTATGAGGTACGGAACCCTAAAAAATGTAAAACATCATTTTAATATCACTTATAAATACAAAAGATAAGATGGATGGATGAATGGATCATAGAAGGTATCTCCAGAACGGCTCAAGGGTCTAAGTCACATATAGAACATAATCATGAAGAACTCATAGATTATTTGCTAAGTTTATAAATTCCGTGAGGACGGTATCGCGGGCAAACGCTAGTTGCGTAATAAAAAAGCAAATTGTACTATGAACAATTAAAAATTAACAATGTATATAAAACATAAATGATTCTCTCATCGTTCTGATTACATCATAATATTTAAATTCAGTATAACGATGCCATCTAGGACAATGCGTTACAAACGCGAGCCGCGTACACTATGACCAGAGAAAATAGCACACGACCGATTCAAGTGTACTAATGGCCAACTAGACCTTGTCGATGTGTTTTTGGCTGCTTAGTACACTCGACACGCGGATAAACGTGACCACTAAACATGCAGGTTGGGGTCAATAAATCATAGATAAATTTTAAGACCTTTCTTGTTATGACGTGGTCAACTTCTAGGGGAAATATATCAGTTCATTGCGCTATGTTTGCTACTTTAAAGTGAATATTAAACCTAATTTTATCATTCCATATACTTACTAATAAATGTATAAAGAACACGCTTATTAATGTTAATAAATGTCGTGTTAATTGTATTACCGTAATAAAAGGAAAAGATCAAAATAAACTTATTTAATCGGTAATTCTTTACACATAAGTATTACCTAATTACTGACAAACATGTCCCTATTACTCAATGTCATCAGCATACTTAAAAAGGACGAGAAGTGGTACTTTGTATTTCTAGCACGAAAGCACTCTAGCGCCCTCTACAATCCAACGGGCACATTGTCACGTACGTTACGTCAATTCTTCGCCACTTAAATTGGTGATGAGAAAGCTTATTTACTGATACATTGCTGCAGACATGAAAAGTAAATTTGAACATTTGTATGCATAAGCAGCAATGTATTAAAGGCAATTTGTTTTTAAAATTAGTGCAGTTACACTTTACAGATACGAGGTAGAAAATAATTCGCGATGTTGAAAAGGTAAAAATAATGTCGTCGTTTGCTGTCGGCAAGATATGAATAAAAACTTTAAGGTTCGTAAGGTTACAACGATTATTGGTTATGAAATAAACCAGACAATGGTAAATAGCAATTTTAAAGACAATAAACTATTGAATTTGAACAATACATGTCATACGAGAAAATTACGCGGGAATTTATCTTTAGCAATTGCTTACAATTGTAAACTTAATAAATTTTTTGTATTATACAAATTATTGAACACAATATTGACTTCCCTTTATATACAAAAGTAAAAGAGTTAGTAAAAATATAACTAACAACCATTACATAACATTACATTATTGAAACAGCATATCAAAACGTATCCGTCTCCATTACCAACACGATACGTCACTGTACGTCACGACACGACACGTCACGTACTTAGTCGCTGTCATTACGTGTGTCTATATCAATCAACAGCTGGAGACAGGTTCCGGTCATCGAATCATTGATCAGAAATAGGGATGTCACGTTTTAACAGAAAAAATAAACATTTCTTATGCAAAATGTCTATTAATTATAATAATTATTATAAAAATATTAAATTGTTTTAATTAAATGACAGTAATTTAATCGTTTTAGCTTTGTATGGGAAAAAAAATTTTGTTTAAATATTTTTTTGGCGTGAATTAATTTTAAACGATTGGTGATGGTTTTTTAAAAAAAAAGCTATTGACTACAATTTTTAACCATAAACAAAGACTTAAATTTCTAAACGTCACATTCCTAGATTATGTAAATCATTAGTTGCCAGTGTTTATAATATTAGATGAATTATTTTCTTAAAATCAATTAACATTCTGAACTCTACTTCGGATAAGATTTAAATACGTGACAACATACGGGATTATTAATTAACCTTTGACTTAAAAGTTACTTCTATAGAGCAAAGACGGAAATAATTTAACAGACGCCATCACAGTATAAAAACAAACAGTAAAATTCCATAAGCCGAGAGTTCAGTGACCCCCGAAATAATTGATCACAGTAAGTTTTTGAAACATGCAGTGACGTGGTTCAATTAAACTTTTACATAACTGGTATTTACAGAAGTCGACAACCTTTATACAATTTATAATAATTTAAAATCCGTTCCGTAAGAATTTTTACGCGAAAACCTTTTCGACACGTCTGTTGGATAACGTATTATTTTAAAATTTAAAACGGTGAATAATTATGATTAAAATAATTTTTAGTTCATTGATTTAGAGCCCCCAAATGGTATACACTAGGTGATTATGTCATTTGGAGAGTTTAAATGAAATATTCACATTTAAAATGTGTATTAAAAACAGCTTAGTAGTTGTGCAATCTATCATACAAAAAAATTAAAATTATAGCATCTTAAATATTTCCCTTGTCGCTAGCAGAAAAATACGGTCAATTTCTTCTTCCATTTTTTGTATTTCCTGCAGTTATGAGTTTATTACTTAGGCAAAATGCAATTCGCTTTGAAACGATTCTATAGCAAACTTCAAAATTGTTTGGAACTGACGCGCGACAATCACGTGACTTATCGAAAGTTATTATCAGTTCCATACATTTTTTAAGTTCGTTATAGAATCGCGATGCACCTTGTCTAACCCTCTTAGTTAAGTATATAGAACACTCCCAATAATTTACCTTTACCGATTTAAGAATATATATATGTAGGTCTGTGGTTTCCGAACGTAAAACAATGATAGATGAATAAGATTGAGAGGCATGTACGGCTGATTGGATAAAAGGAGATGGATGTTTGAGAGAAAAAGGGAGAGATATAGTCGAGCGGAAAGACAGCTAGACAGGACGCGTTTAAATAATAAGAAACATTAAAATAGAGAATAAAATAATAAATTGCGGAAAAAAATCTTTTATTGTGCCCACCACGACACCACATATAATTTTATGAGATTGACAAACGTTGAGAGACTTTATGTCCAGCTGAAGAAATATTGAAATGTTGAATAATTTAAATGTTAATACTTAAGGCGCAACACATTTCGGCATTTAGTGAGGCAATAAAAAAGTTATGGTGAATAATGCAATATAAACACCCGCTTCGTAACATCTGATCTATTGACCTTTGTGAACATTGAAACAATAATCTGTTACTCTCGCACATTCTAATATTGCAATGTGTTGAACTAAACACTGCTTAGCGTGTTTTATTTTAGTGGAGAAAGAGCAAACTAATAAATGTAACTAAGTTATGAGGTCACGATTTGACTTTCGAGTTTATACGAACATACTTTTGGCACTTTTGGCTAACGACCATTAGCAAGCACTTAGTTATAACTGACAACAGCTGTAGCTTATTATATTTTTATGCGTATTCATGCATAAAAGCAAATTAGTGGCGTTGTCTTTATGTAAAGGCTCCGAAAGAGTTACATAGAGATAGAGGATGATAAAATAAAAGATTACAGTACATAACCTTCCAAAAGAAACTTATAAGCAAAAATAAAGTTTTTTATTTTTACTACTTATTTGTCTAGTTTATGCAACGCTACGAAACTCTACGTTTTTACCGCATTATAACCCTAATATCGTTATTCAATTAAATAGGTCTACCGATACGACTATTCGTATAATCCGGATTAACCGAATATCTAAGATTTTTCAAATGTAACTATAAATAAATAGATAGGCGTAACTATCAAATATATACAGTTTAGAGATCGTTAATAATTACGAAATCTGTGTATTCCGTGAGAAAGAGATAAGATATATTGCGTAAGTGTCAGGTTGTGTCAGATCATTGGGCCGGCGAAAAAATGCTGTCCACATCCACGAGTACGTTAGGAGAAATGAGCCTTCCTGTACACACAGACTGTATACAGACTGACAATCTTATGTGATATGGCGGGCATAAATTAAATACAAAAGCTTATAAGCGCGCCTCTGGCTACGTCAAAAAATACAAGATCCATGATATACTAAAGTCGTTTAGTATAAGAAGTTACAAGACTTACTTACATGCCCTTCTTGACCAGTGTCAAATTAAACGTTCATGTCATGAAAAAAAAATTAAAGTAAGAGTAAAAAATATATATCATAGCAAGAGCAGAGGTTTACTTGTCGTAAGACAAACTTATATATTTTATACGACTTCAATAAGTACTCAAGTACTCCAATAACAAGGGCAATGAACTCACTTGAGCAAAAACAATTGCATAAAGATTTTAAAAGCGGTCTGTATGTGTTTGTATGCTATACTCTGATCAGACTGACCCTATTTCATTTATAATCAATTCGTTAAATAATAGTGCAAATATAATTTTGTTAAAAACATAAAACAACAAACTTAATAAGTAGCTTATGTGTTCTTCCAGACTATGTTCTACATCTATGTCAAATTTCAGCGAAATTGATACAGCCGTTCTGAATACCTTAAAACATATATCCACCCATCTAAACATTCGCATTTATAATATTAGTAAGTTAAATAAAAAGCAGCCCTTCATGGCATAACTTCGAAAAAGAATGAATAAATAGTATCCTATGTCCGTCTCCTGGCTCTAAGCTACCTCCACATCAATTTTCAACCATATCGGTAAAGCCGTTCTTGAGTTATAAATAGTGTAACTAACACGACTTTCTTTTATATATATAGAAGAAGTAAGATAGAGTTTTTAAATCAAACTTTTACATGTACCAGATATTTTCAACAAACATTATTTTGATTTGAAATAAAAACTCTCAGTTTTCTTGTAATAAAAATTACAAAATTAAGCGTGGGCGTGGTATGAAAATTAAGGCCTAGTGAAATTTCACACAGCTATAAATATAGCTTTAACTGTAAATAGTAATTACGCTCGATTGAAATTTACTAACGTAAATTAGAGATCCGTATCACCTCTGGGCTATGGTAAACTTTCGTAAGCTATAAATTCGATATTTCAATAATTTTTATAAGTATTATAAATGAAGTCCCAATGTAATAAAAAGGAAGTGAAACTATATGATGCTACAAATTTGACTTTTGATTTATTTGTACCTAGTGTTGCCAGCAACTCCGTCAGCATGGAAATTAAAAAAAACTCAATTAGTACTCTATGTGTTACTCTATGTTCTACGTCTATGCCAAACAAACATCTATCCATCCATTATTCCAAACATACGTATTTATAATATTAGTAAGATCAGAAATGTTATTGTAAATTATATTATTAATTTTAAAGATTAGTTAAGTGAATAATAGATTAGTAACTTTAGTTATTCCATCTCAACTCTCACTTTTATATTTTTTTCTATGTCAAAGTAATTACTTACGAATAGCTATAAATTGTCTCTAAACTATCGATCAGGCATTTTATTAGACCATCTGGTCGCAATAAAGATATCATACTGATAACATGATACTTTATTATAAGTTGAGTTTATATTGTAACACCTTAGTTATGTATAAGTAACTTTTTATATAAATATATTGAGAAAATTGAAGTGTTTATATGTAATATCGAGAAAAAATATTTCGTACATATGATGTATTGGAGTTGCTAATAACGAAATAGCAAAGTCCGGAAGGCTAGGTATGTTTCAGGTAATCTCCGAAATGGTCCGACCAAGTTTGACTGAAATTTGACGTGAGTTCAGTATATTTAATGCTAAATATGTGTGTATATCCGCACTGTTTCACAAGATTTACAAATAGACGTATATAAATTTAATGCAAATCACGGAATTTAAATGTTGAAAACATTCCGCTTATCTCCAAAAATGTTTCCATATACATTAACCTTAGGGCCGGCACAAATAAGGAACATTTGCATAGATCTGATAAAGATGTTTACACGTGGCCAGTACAGTACACTTGCACAACTATAAAACATGGCATACACTTTTATGCACGTTACATTTCTTTTTATTATTTATAATTTTAGTGAGCGTTGTGCAGTGGTATCAGACGTGTCTACAGGACCGGTTAAGATCCCCGCCATGTACCAATGTGTTATTCGATTTTCGAAATTTATACAACACATTTATCCGACGTTCGACGATGACGACGTTTACGTTGACGGAAAATATTGTGATGCAAACTAAAGCGGTATTGGTTAAGATATTCAGAGATATGAGTGAACTCAACCAATCTTTACTAGGGCAGAATGATTAAATAAGGCCGAAGTATTAACTAACCTAACATAACCTAACTTAGGGTGAGCTCGAGCGTCTCCAAGCTAACGATGATTATTTTTTTTTTACGAAAGTGAATCAAAGAATCTCGAAAGACGGTTAAGCAATTAGATATTACATGCGATAAAGTCTAATTGCCAAACGAATTTATTAATTGAACAACTGTAACCATATGTACACAAGAGTAGAAAGCAGGGATTGCAACAAAATGAAGTATAATCCATCTAATAAAGTCAAGGCTCCTTGTCCGCACTGCGCCCACTAACTTTATAAAAGTCGCCAGCAAATCGTGTACGTCGTCCGTTTGTAATTTGTCCAGGCAATGGTAAACCATCGGCAAATTGCATATCGAATGAATTGATTCAACGGTATTATTTTTTGTGCAATAAAGGATTACGGATACTGACGACCACGGATCTCCAATGAAATGTCATCTTTACAAATTGTCGAAATAAAACATGTTAATTTTCATTCTATCATTCATCTATTCATATTTCCAATTATTTACAAATTGCTCGCACAATTTTGACGGGACTTAGACTGGAAGGTAGCTGAATAATGCTACGTATTTTTTTCAACGTCGCGAACAATTGTTTGTGACTAAATTGGTCGGATTCGGCGAATCTTTGTGGTTTGTCGAGGCGAGTTCTAGACGGACGGGGTACGCGATTTGCCGGTGACATAAACTTGCCCAATGATATAACGCAAACCGATTAGCGAAAACTTTCCATTGCTAATGAATTTCTGAAACTTATAGCACACATGCAAAAACAATCAAAAACTTGTCTAATTACAGATCAAATAGTAAAGGCGTTTATACATTTTCAAAAATAGATTATATGTTATATTTAGAAACCATATATGAATAAGGTATTTTACAATAGAACAATATAATAATCCGAATCTAAAAAAAGTTTGTATAAAATAACTGAATAGCTTTGAAGGCTTATACTAAGAAAGAACAGCATAATGAACTTTGTTGTACTGCAAATAGAGTATAAAATTACTAAACACCAGTTTGCTAAACATATAAATACATGCTGAATGCTTGCAATGCAATGATCATAATGTTTGCTCACTGTTTAATATATATTGTGACACCTTTACAGATACTTCGATTAGGCCAATAGTGCGTATTGACTCTTAACTACCGCAAAAAGTTAGGTGTTACTTAAAAAGTAGCTTAGTGTGGGTTTTATACTATTATACTCGTGTATACTAAAGTAATCATCATAGTAATCATACCAATATTATAAATGCGAATGTTTAAATGGATGGATGAATGTTTGTTTGATAGTATCTCCGGAACGTCTGAACAGATCTTGATGAAATTTGGCACAGACGTAGAACATTGTCTGGAAGAACACATAGGCTACTCATTTAGTTTTTTTAATTGCGCGCTTTTTAAAACCAGCTAAGTAGTTTTTGAGTTTATTCGTTACATACAAAAATACAAATCATTCTGAGATTTCATCGCATTTACTAATGCAGTAAATATTATCAAATACAATAGTGTGGATAAAACGTAACACTATCCTCCTGTGATATCACAATTAAGTTTTTGATTTAGCAACTGACATATTGTCACGTGAAAGACCTTTCAATGAACAAAATAAGTATGACGCATATATTGCGTCTGGTCCGGCATTGAGACATTGTAAACATAAAAATCACGTAACTGTAACACCGGTTATTGAAGCGTCTAGTGCTTATATGCTTTAATAAGCTCTTACTAATAAATATTATATCTTTCAGTAGGTATAATGGATAAACTACTACACATCTAACCAAAACATCGTTAATACAAAACCCAAAATGTTATAACTACACTACAGGTTAAGAATTTATTAAGAAAAGTATTTTCCAGAGGTACGCTAATATCCTTGTAAAAATTATGTCACGCTCACCATGGGTTTCCCAGTTCATAATCCCCGTTTAAAACATATCGTTATATTTGTTTCGTCAAAAATAACGATATAGAAGACAGGAATGATGATATTACACAGAGATTATGATGTCAGAAGCCCACGGTTAGTGCATGAACGTGTAGAATAAACACAGTTATTTGATTAGGTTTTTAAAAGCGTCAAACTTTTGAAAACCACCGTGACTTATGTCTGACTATTAAATGAGACCAAGGTGTTTATATTGAAGATTAATTGCTTAAAAAGTCATTCGGCAGATTCTATTACTTCACATTATACCACCAATGATTCACCTGTGATCTTATTTAAAAACTTTCCACGGCCGCAGTGAGTTGCGACAACATTTCGACAACTGACACATATCGTGAATTACGCAGCCGTGCCTTAAAACACAACAATTGTAATATTCATATTTAATATAATACATTATGACAATATTTTATTAGAAATCAGCTCTATGACTACTATACAGCTTAAAACGTAAAAAATCTTTGTTGATGGTAGCAGTTTGTAGCGATGATTTGGATTATAGCTAATAATATTGATAAAATTAACTGTCACGGACACCAACATTTGTCATTTTCGAGCAATCACCTATACATATATAGCAAATTATAGAGATCAGTGGTTTTTAATAATGTACACCATTACAATGCAATGTATGTTCCGTTGTCATAGAGTAAGAGATCGTCATAGAGAAGTCAGTAAAAAAAGATTGCAAATGAGCTGTTACATCTTTTTATTTTCGGTGCTATTTAACATAATTATAATATAAATTGCTCAAGTTTGAATAACTTAATGCGTGAATATTCAAGTAACCCGGTTAATTATACGTGCTCTGCTTTAAATTAAAATGGTTTCACTATTTTAATTACAGGGCAGATGTGAATGAAACGCCATCATTTAATATTTTGTTACAATTTATACTATACTTAAGTAATTGTAAATAATAAAACTTGTGTAAAATAAGTGTTTTTTCTTTGCTTTAATTAATTTTATTTTCACGGAAATCCTCATACGCTATGATCTCCTAGTAAATTGCAAACGAAAATTTGCACAAAAGTATGTCAATGGCGCCATAACAAAATTATTTATTCATCAAAAACTATTACTAATATAAAATTTCACTTATTTTTAGAATATTTATTGTTACGTTAGAACAAAATACACACAATGCAATAAATTTCCAGCAATAATTCGATAACAAGCCCGTAACGACGCGATGTACGTTTATGTAAGAAAGCACTTAAATAATAAACTATTCAATAAAAATGTAAAATATACGACGTACAATTATTACTTATGAGACTAAATGAATTACAAAACACATTACCGAACACAAGTCCACGTTAATGAAATGAATTTAAAAAGCAAAATTGAGAAATGCTAATAAGAGTGTATTCTACAGGTCAAATCGTCTTCTTCCTCTCCTAACCTTTTCTTTTAAAGCAAGGATGAGAAGGAGAGACTACTTGCATATAAAAAGAGAAAATATCCTTGTTCTGAAGATCCATTCCTTTGTCCATTAAAGAGAAAAACCCAACTGTAACCCATTTATCTTTAGCGAAATCCGGGTTACTAATTTTTTATACGTATACAAAAATGTTACTAAAAACGATGAGTATGTTGACGTACGTGAATGCATGTATAATAGATGTGGCGAGACCAGGAGTGCGCCAAATGGAAGTGCGTGCTCACTGCCTACCCCTGTTTGAATTATGCGGCTAGTTATGCTATGCTACTGCGGTAAAATCTAGCTACGAATAGATTTATGATAATATCTAGAGTGATCAGTTAGACCTAGGCATACGCTTCCATATTTGTCGTTTATTCAAAACGAACCTGCTATAAGGAAGTCCAATAAATTCTGTGAAATATATCGTAAGTGAAGGTACAGGGACGTCAACTTTTACTGAACGCCGGCGCTCGATAAACAACATTTCTTTGTCCTTGCTAAATAACATAACTTATGGATACTACTGTGAAGTTAAATACTTTTAAGACTAGCTGTCGCCCGCAACTCCATCCAACCGGATTTAAAAATATCTCATCAGTAGCCTATGTGTTTTTCCCGACTATGTTCTACATCTATGCTGAATTTCTGCAAGATTTGTGATCCGTTCTGAAGATACTGGCAAACAAACATTCATCTATCCGTCCATCGATCCATCTGTCTAAACATTCGCATTTATAATATTAGTAAGAAGTAGGATAACGTGTTGACTAAATATGTCTCAATACAAGTGTTATTGCAGTCAAAATGCACAGTGAGGTAGGTCGTAGTATAGGAACTTAACGTTATTGTTGAGGTCGAGAATATTAAAAAACGAAACTACATTAATCTTTGCTTATATCTAATGTTCGCTTGGGCCCACAGAACAAATATTGAGTTAAAAGTGAGTCGTGTATAATTAAATCTCTAAATTACATAAGTAAACTATTAAAATGCTAATAAATATAATTAAAGTTTAATATAATAATTTATTTAGTTACCAACACGTATGAAATATGCGTAAAATACAAAGTATTTTGTAAGCGCTCACTGAAGTTGCAAACGAAGAGCTTTCCCTGCTCCCTGCAAAGCACATTCGAGTTCTCAATTCGACGTGCGTTGCATATCGTAACATTACGTTATTTAACGTCATTAATAAAAACAAAATGCTGATGAAAATAACGATTAGACGGCTATTATTTTAGCATATTTAATATGGCGTTACATTATAACAGCACAAACAAAATGGACCAACATGGAATTACATAAGAATTTACATCGCTATACCCAAATATAAATTCAATTAACTTTTACATATAAGTAGTTGGAATACATCGTAATTGTGTTCGAAAATAAGTTTTATAAAAATGATTTCATCGGTGTATTGCGTAGTTTTCGCAAAGTATACTTTGGAGGGATACTATAATAATTTCAAACTTTATCGTATGTAGTTAGTGAATACTGGTCAAAAATTTCGCCTCCTTAAGTACCCGAACATTAGAATAGGCTACATAGCTTATTAATTAAGAGTAGACATGTTCAGTTAATTTAATAATGCATAAAGAATCATCGTGCAATGCCTTAAGCACGAGGCATTTCTCTTTAATTAACTTCAGGTAATAAAGAAAGAGGACGTTGGCAATTTCTGTCAAATGCTAGTAATAACTAGTCATAAATATAAAGCGAATTAACCATTGTTCTCGAAGTCGTTGTATTTATTTACTCACCACATCTGCGAATGTCGGGATGCTGGAATTGGATGCCAGAGCATCGGTCAGGACCAACAGCAGAGCGAGGGCCAGCCACATCCTGACCACATCACGCAAACACCACTGCACTACATCAACTTTACACCAAAATAATTTAATTCATCGTTATTTGTTACGTATTTTATAGAAAAATGCGTAATAAATATAATTTAAATTCCTAAATTAAAATGCACCATTACTCCTCCCTATTTTTTTAATAATAAAAAATAAAACTATAGTATCAGTAATTTAAAAAAAATGTCTAAATATTATTTTCGGACGAAACAACGAGTGCGGCGTTTGGCGGCAAAATGTCTGTCAGCGCACGCGCGGCCGCGCGACGCGAGCGCCATTGCCCAACGCGACGATATCCTAGCGACCTTCGCTTATCCCCGCGGACGATGCGTGTCGAATAATTAAATTGTTAACAAACTTTCAATTACCTAACAACAAACAAATAAAGCAGGGAAAACTGGGGAAAACACCTAAGGAATTAAAACTTAGGAAGATTTATTCATCACCGAATATAATTTATTTTTACAATTAATTAACTAAATACAATAAACTAAACAATCCTTGTTAATTTAGTCTTATAACGCTTTTCTGAACATTATTTTGTTTTTATTTAGGTCCATAAAAGGTGAAAAGAAACTCTTAGTTTGACAGCAAGTCACAAACAAGAATGAAACGAGGAAATCCATATGAGTCAATTAGGTTAACCACAGACAAAACTCGTCTTGCATTTGTCGCTATTGGAACAGAATTCTAATTAAAAAGTAGATGTGTAACATTGTAAATGATAGGCATGTGGTTCGAGTTGAGTTAGTTTAACTTTTTTATTGTCACTAACTGATATATTTCTATCCAAACTAACAATTCTCAATTAAAACGACTTATAAGGATGTGTTCCTTCGTTTTGTCAGGTAAATTAAGTTACAGCTGAGCGAATACGAGGTGCAAATATTATTGATTACCGGAGTTTCGTTAGCATATTTCGCAATTTCACGATTATAGAAAAAATATATTATCGTACATACATTTGTATACGTAAGTGATTTAGAAATGGTCAATTTGATAAATTTTAACGACATCGGGCAATTTAATTTTAAGGTTACCTACATTTTAATGTTTACGTATTTCCGGTGGAAGTCACTTCCTGTTGGTCGAAAGACAACTTTTTGCTTAATGAAATAAGAAATATTGATGCGGTTAATTAATTAAACATTTGCATGGGAATTAGAATTATTTAAATATCTAATAGATTTTGCGGCAAAAATAAATATAACCGGGGCTTAGAGCTTAGGAATGTCGTTAATTTCATCTCAATTTGTTGCCTCATGAGCAAATTGAAAAGGTATTCAATTAATTTTTGTTTAATTAAAACAGATTGGATATAAAATTACATACTTATATTTGTTTTAGCTTTCACCGAACAAGTGAATTAGAAATACATAAGGTGTTGTTTCACAAACAAATCGGATATAACTAGCTTAAAAAGCTTTGATGGTTGCTCTTCATCATCATCACCTTATTCCAGTTACTAATATTAGTTATTAATAATTAATAATTCGTTGCATATTAACTAAGAGGTTATTAAATGTTTATTTCCTTAGTAATAACTCTTGAGTGCAGAATTTATCATTCTGCCAAAGACGTGGCATATTGACCACAAGAACCTTTGCCTTTTTAATCATGAAAAAAGATAGGTGAACAGAAAAGAGAATTGCGCGGGAAGTGTTAACAATGATATTTAGTCATAAATAGTGTTTAGTTGGAATTTTTAATGAAATGTTTGTACATACATTAGTGTAAGTATAACAACATTTTGGCTGCCGTGATGCTGATTTCAATTTAAACAATAACAAACTTTTCAATCTCATTAATTAGCACCATAGTTAATATCAATTATCATGCAGAAAGATGGCTATAATCATGTCGTACGGTGCCGGCTTGAAAACCTATTGTTATGCGTTAACTATACTATAATTATGAGTAAAAAGCTCTCACAAATGAGAAGACAAATACATAAATTAAAAGCATTAGCTAACAGGTGCATTGGACATGCGCCCTTGTAAAATATTGACAAGTTAAAAGAAAGCAGAACTTAAAGGAAAAAAATCGAAGTACTGTCATCTTAGCAATTCCTAAATAATAGTGTAAGTTAATTTAAAAGTATTTACAAGGCAAGTAAAAATATTTTTCAATGTTTCCGCCCGGGATCGAACCGGGGACCTTGTGCGTGTGAAGCACACGTGATAACCGCTACACTACGGAAACTTGAATATTGTAACAGAAAATATCAAGAGCAAAGAGATTTATTTAATTAGGTCAGTATTGCCTACGGGAAAACCACCATTTATTATTCACTAAAATCCATACAACAACTTGTATTAAACAACGATATTAACAAACCCTTTGCACAGACGCCTTAACGGACATCGTGCCTGCATTTATTATTTAAAGGTAATATTAAATGAATTGATTAAATATTAGTCAGAAGTTACAAGGTATATTAACATTTAGGCAGTCATCAATCAATAGAAGTGTATTTTCAAAGACTAGATGATTACAAGCCGTCTTTGCAATGATGTCCAACTTATCCAAAACGCATCCGCCCCAATGCCCTCCTTCGACTACTCTTACGTACTAAATTAATTCCGATCACAAAACTATGTATTACATAAAATATATTATACATGAGTAAGAGAAAGTGAATAATGACACAAAAAATGCTTACATTTACATTAATAAAGTAAATAGTCGTATTAAATAAAATTTACATGTCACCAAAGTTGAATCAATGGGGCCGTAGACATTATAAATAATAGATGTAGAACGCTGTTTTTTTTTTTCACGAGGCACACAATTATTCTTAATTAGGACTCAGCAAATCTACTATTCTGTATATTTACATAGTCTCTTTACTATATTAGTCAGACAACAAATAGTAATAGATTCCAAACATTGTTGAAATAACTGCAATATCAGGGGTATTAATCCCAAAATAAATAAGGCCAATTTATTACTCAAAACAACAAGATAAGTTCCTTAGAAACAAAGTAACCTACTGCAAGAAAATGTCTACAATTTTATTGCATTACATTACTAGATTAGCAAACTGCATGAGCCAAAAATGTAGCACAATTTGCGAAACGCAGAATGCTTTTAGTGAATACAATTTCTCATTACTGTGATATGTCATATTATGTTCGTCTTTCTTCATTTTATTTACAATGAGACTTGTATCTTAATCTCATTATGAAACAATAGTTATCTATAATATTGTCAAATTCTCACGTTTAGTATTGTCAAATATGCGCAAAATATTTCAACAAACACATTTCGGGTGTTTCCCGTTGGGCCGATGGACCTATCGATCAATTCCATATTTCGTTGTCCAAATTAATGTTTATTTCACACGTCTACCTCGTACTCGTTAACTGGCGTGACAATGATAAAAAAGACAAATAAATTCTAGTAACGAACAGACGATTCATTTCATCGCTGTCACAAATCAATCGCGCTAACTCGTAATAAATATGCTAGCGACCATTTTAAACGTCGGCTAAACTTGAATCCCAAGCGACTTTGCGACGGGTAATTAATACAAATAGATTCGCCATAATTTTTCTTTATCTGGGATATTTCTGGCTTTATAGATATAACTAATTGCTTGAAGTAAGTCGATAGAAATTCGTAGAGTTCTTGATAATGTTTATCTAAACCTTCGTGAAGATTAATGTAATAACGATGACGATTGTTAGATAGCTAAAGCTACCATATGATCTATATACTTGGTGTCCAATGATATGCGATGTATGTTAAAAAGTATTATGTTACTATACTACAATTTTGTTCCTAGTTTTGTATAGAAAAAAAAATCTAATCCTACAAACACATTGTGGTGAACCTATAAACGAATGACATAATTGGATCCCTCGATAAGTTTCGCAACATATTACCGCATTAGAAAGCCGAGCCTGTCCACGTAGGTTCCTCTTGGCATGCCTTAAAAAGTTCGAGAATTGTCGCGGTTAAAATTCCCGCCACGGGCTGCGTGTCAGGAATCAGCACATTAATATCATTCGCAAATCGAACGACAGAAGTGGGTCACACGTGACATGACTTTTGTCGCTTAATTCATTATTTTAGGACATTCATCTTATCTACCGATATATTAAGTAAGCTGTTATATCTAACTCGTCACCAATTAAGTTATACTGTTGGTTAGTTGGTGACAGTTTTTTTAAGAAGTTTGCAAAATAGCAATCATTTATATAATCCACCAGAGCTTTGGTCTCCCTCGACCTCAGCGCCCTTCAATTATTTGCGAAAATGTACTTGGCTTCATCCATCTTCACAATACTTCAATGTTTTTAGGCAGGCAGACTATGAACATAAAAATCCTGACATGAGGGCGGCACAATCTCTATGGATGTTTCCCATTGGGTTGATGGATCAGTGGGCCTATAACAGGAAACACCATAGATATCAGATAATATAGAGGTCAGTGGGAAACACCCATTTCTATGAATGTTGCAACACTTTACATTAATGTCGTTTAAAAATATAAATCCAACGAAATTGTTATTGCCATTACAACAAATTAGTTCGGTAGGTTTTCCGCGAGATGGCGAGGCGAGGCTATCTCATATTTATACACGGAATCAATAAATCATTGCTAAATAAATCTCTTACGATGAACTTTTCAAAACCTTCATTAATTTTGTTTTATTGCAATTCTAAATTCTCATCAATCAAGTTTTTGACATAACTTAGATGTCATATCTTACTGTCAACGTCAGTCTGAATTTCTGACTCATTACGATTTTACCTTTAAAATCTGAAATAAATTACTTTTGAAATCTAAATTAAATTCCGTAAATTAGTCTAGCCATGGCTTATTTAACCCAGCCAGATTATGTGAAGTATGCTTGCTCTTGTGGTCAGATCAAACCGATAACAAGCTTGTATTTTTGTCGCCACTGCTTGCAGATACGCTGCGGCTTTTGTATATGCCATGAAGTAAGTGAATCAAATATGTAAATTCATCACGTATTTTAAATATTAAATCCAATAATAAAAACTACTCCATAATACAATTTTACACTTTTAGAACAAAGTATTTTAGAACCTTTTGTATCTTAAGTATACCGTTGTAAGAGTCTACACCGTTACTAAGGAAGTAATTTGCTGGTTGCTATTGATAGTCCTAATTTGGTAGTGATCATTCTATTAAATATTGGTGATATATGAGTGCTTGTCTGAGTACAATACAAATATATATCACTAATAACTATACTAACTCTGTTCCCCAAGGTGGACTCTCATTACTGTGCCAACTGTCTGGAGAACATGCCATCATCAGAAGCAAGGCTGAAAAAGAACAGATGCAGCAGTTGTTTTGACTGCCCCAGTTGCTTCCATACACTTTCTACAAGGTAAACTTTGATATGTTACAATGATGATTCTTTTTATATGTATAATTAATATCTTATTAAAATATTTTCAATCTGCTAATAGTATAATAAAGTTTTTATCCATTTTAGGGCCACACTGGCTCAACCGCGGCAAACTCCGGAACAAGGATCCGGTGACTCTAAAGTGGAAAATAAACAAGCCAAGAAAATGTACTACCTGTCCTGTTTTAACTGTAGATGGACATCAAGGGATGTTGGTATACCAGACCAGCCTGTAGGTAAATCTAATTTTTATGGTATTTATATCAATTCAACACCATAATTTTGTAAAGAGGAACATCAAATTTCCATATATGGCAGCCATTCTTTCACTTTTTCCTTTTTTTGTCAAATTACTACATAAAGTCAAGTTATTGTAAACAAAAACACAAGATATGTGCGTAATTGTTGTCAAATTATTCTTAACAAGACCTATATTGACTTTGATTTTATATCTTTCTTGTAGCCTCAGGTGGTTGGCCAGAGAGAGTAAATCCAAATGCGACCCGCATAAACCAACTCCTTGACTACTATAAGGCCATCGCCCAGCAGGAAAAGCAAGAAAAATTGGACAGGGAGCGGAAAAAGTTTGCAATCAGAGGAAAATACATTACTCTTACTGTTTGTACTAATATTAAATTGTTATAATTGAATTTTCAACTGTATTATATTTGACAGTCAACAAATTTTTCATCATCATGATTTGTAGTAGAAATGTCATTGTTTTGATAAACATAATTTTTAAAATTTCACATGGATAAGGTATCAGTACTAACCAGGTTGTGAATAATGAAATATGGTTTGAACAGGATAAAACTGGTTTAACTGGTGCAATGGCTCGGAACATAGCCGGCCTACCTTCCAGTGAGAGTACAATGTCTGCAATAGCCAACTTTGTGCCGAGTGAGGCCTCCGCTGAGGTTGAAGAGTTATCAGAGGATTTCTACACTAAGGAACTGAACTTAAATCAAAGTAGGTTATGTATATCAAAGTTATAAAATAATTGACAGCCATAATTTTTTTTTTTTTTGCGAACTTCATTTTTCGCGTACACTTATTGTCAAAAAAAATTGCCCGTTACTGTGCAATAATCTCTTTAAAATAAAGTTCAACAGAAGGATATGTACTTATGAAGGTATTCATGTAACGATTTATCAATTAATCTCCAGTAACGAGCATGCCACAGCGGCTTGCTGCTCCGGAGTGGCAGCCGAGCAGCGTGTCACGCCTGTATCCAATCGCTAAGCTGCTGAGCGTGAAGCGCAGTCAGCGCTGCCGGGCCTGTGACCACAACCTCACCAAGCCTGAGTACAACCCAGGATCTATCAAGTTTAAAATTGAACTCCTCGCATTGTAAGTCGATATAAGCCATGTGGATAGTAGTTTGAATCACCTGGATAGTTTTAAAAGACGCTTTGATAGTTTATAAGTCATCTGAATAGTTTTGTAAGTCACTTATATAGTTTTTATAACTCACTTGGTTAGTAGTTATAAAAGGCACTTAAAGAGCTTGACAAACTGACAACTTTTTATAAATATTTATAATTTGTAAGAAATGATAACTAATAATCGTTGACATAGGAGTAAAATGTAAAATCTGTAGCTATCATGTGCCGGAAGTGAAGATAATATCATACGAGCCGATAAAGCCGGGCTGCACGTCTGCGCTGCTGCTGAAGCTGACCAACCCGACCGGTCACGAGATGCAGGTGCGTCTGCTGCAGCCCGAGGAGGTGCCCGACACTGAGGACAGGCTGGAGGAGCCCAAGAGTCTAGAGAAGTCGCTCGAAAAGTCGCTCAATTTGGAAAAAGTTAGTACTGTCGTGTACCTTTAGAGAAAATAAAGGAATATATTAAATAGAAATGTGTAAATGTTATTATTGTGGTAGGACAATCTGTGGTACGAGACGGTGCAGCGCAAGGCGGACGTCACGGCGACGTGTCGTGTGGTGACGCCCGACGTGACGTTGACGTTGGCGCAGCGAGACGACGCCGCGGAGTACGACGACGACGCCACGCACGATGCCAACGAGTTAGTTACAACTGTTTATTACACGAGCAAGTGGCCACCTGAATCGCCAATAGTGACGTGACATGGACTGTGTGGTTTTACTGGCATCAGATAGTGCTTTTCATTGTGCCAGCGCTGACTTTGAGTGTTACTGGCGTACTGTACTGGCACAATGTGAACAAGAGATAATTTACTGTTACAGTATAATCCTGTGGCGCAAGTCCAACAAGCTGGCGCTGCGGCTGCAGGTGAGTTGCGGCGCAGAGATGGGTGCGGGCAGTGCTGCGGAGGCGGCGCTGGCGCTGCAGTACCGGTACCGCAACACCGTGCCTGCCGCACACGAGCCGCGCGACCACACGCTGCATGCCACACTGCTGCTGCAGCTGGGACATGTCTCTGGGTAAACTAACTCTGCTGTCCCACTAACACGACTATTTTTATCTTGGTTTAACTCTTTTCAAATATTATGGCGGTCCAAAGTCATCGGCGCGCTGCCCATTATACCTAATATTGTGTTCTGCGCAGCGATTGCAAAGTTAAGAGCCGCTAAGATATATGAAAGCAATTATACATGAAAAGGATTTCGACTAGAACGGCCATGACCTATCATAATCACAGTCCTTAGCGGCTAGAGACATGCAGTCACAGTGGAAAATGGGTGTAACTAATGTTACTCTACATGCAGAACAAGCTTGTATGGGAATGTTTGATTTAATTGAAAACTAAATAGTAATACAGGTGCTTTCATTATCTTTTTATAAAAATTAATGAGAAAAGTAGCGCTTGACATCAATCAAACTTATTGGCAAGGTGATGTCTAGAGATAGTATACAACTCTAGTTTAGTGGCAGTCTATACATTCTTCTCGGGTGAATTAATTATTGAAAATGTATGTAATTTTATTCCTGATGTCTCGAATCCATATGCACTAGTCTGAGAATAAACTCCATATGTAAAATTGTTTATGAAATATTAAACAAAGCACAATAATTTATATTTAACATTGTAACCGTAAATTCAGTTCAATTATACAATACTTTGTGTATTTTAATAAATTTATTGTTGAATTAAAATTATTGATGAATTAGGATTTGTAAATAATATTAAATTGCTATAAAAAATATTATTTTGGCAAATTTTCTTCACATTCAAAAAGTAATATATTATTGTAGTTCATATGACTTTGTAACTTTATTTTCAGCTGCATAATATATTAATTTTAATATAGTGATATCTTAAAACATTCATGTATTTAATATTAATCGCTTTCTGTAAATGTAAAGAAATTATCATGAAATTCCACTATTATTAAAGTAAGAGACGAAAAAGAGATTTTTAAGTATTAATAAATAATTTATTACACTTTTACTTTTTTAGTTTTATATAAAGATTCGCATTCTCACTATATTTATATATGCTTAAGCATAAATACAGGTTGTTTTTCTTAAATGTGGTTTTGTTTCATCTTCCTATCCAACATCCCTTTAATTTTTATATTTTATGATTTTTTGATAATCAAAATTCTATTTCCAGTTCTATCATATAATCTTTGCATGAAGGCATTGCTTTGATGAGGTTTTTAAACTTTGGAATATGTATAGAATTTATTGATGGGTTCTTCAATATAAATAAAATAGTCAATAAACATCATCATTTTAATAACCACATAAGTACCAACCTGTGTATAAAAGAAACAAACAAATAAAATAAAACCATTGAAATTATATTCCCGTTTATATTACCCCTAGCATCCCAAAATGTAATGAAAATTTATTTGCCCGCAAAAAGATTGAGTATTTATTTAAATAATCCCACAAGTTGTTTAATTTTTCTATTACAAGCTAAGTAATAAAAATTCGTAACAAAGCCTTAGCCTAACAGTCAGTAAATGCATATAAAATTTATCCCTTTCATAATAATCTCTGAATTTGTGCAGCCTGGAAAGGCGTTAATGCTTATTTTACAGTCATTTATGAGTATAAACTTTTATATTTACTTGTTTGATAAGTTGAACATCATTGAACCTGAGTCTTAGCAGAATAAATTACATCATTGATGCCTACTCCGTCATAGCTGCTGCCAACAAGAGAAATTGGTAGGTTGTGGTCTTGTATGTACTGCCTCACATTATCTACTCTATCGTAATGACCTATAACATATTGAGGAATGCACTTATTCAGAATTTGAACATGATGTGCTGCCGGTTTCTCCTTTATGTTCAATATGGACCGTACTTCACGCTGCGCTATCTCAAACAACTCTTTTTCAGTTATATTCTGTCCAAACTTTTCTTCAAACCACCTACCACCCAACATCACAGTTAAAACTGTACCATTTTGATCAGGAAGACAGCAGGAGTCAAACACCACACCAAGAATAGGGGAGTTCTCTATAGGAGGCACCAAAAATCCAAATGCAGGTGAAATAAGGGGCTTGTCTGTATCAAAATAAAAGTTGACCAAGCCAACTGTCACAAATGGTATACCTTTCAGGTTTGCAGCCAGATCTGGATGCTGTTTCTCAACTAAATCTGCCAAAGCATGTGATGGTATGGAAGAATACACATGGTTTGCCATTATCTCTTCTCCAGATCTATTGATCAACTTTACAGTACTTGAGTCAACAAATTGTATCTCATTTACTTTGTTGTTCAATTTAACATCAACATTGTTCTCTCTGAGATGCTGCAACAAGGTGGCTGGAAAATTGGCAATACCACCTTTTATTGTATACACATTCCATTTCTCCTCCTGAGCTCTTTTTGCTAGTTCACTTAAATATAGATCATTGTCATTTTTTCCCTTCATGAAAGACTTCATCATACCTTTCATGACACCTCCATAATTCTGTTCCCACTCAAAAAGTGTTTTCATAAGAAATTTAACAGATATTTCTTTGGCATCTCCAGCACAAATGCCACATATCATAGGAGCAATTGCATAATCTGCTATCTCTTTACCGAAACGTCTTTCAGCGAAATTATAAATCGAATCATCTTTCATTTGCTTTTGCGGACTACGCAAGTCATTGAATATTGCATAAATAAGTGGCTTCGAAAAAGGTTCATTTGTCTGGAAAACGCCTTTTAAACTCGACGGCAATAAATGCAACGAATTGTTAACGTAAATCATTCTGTTTTTAGCTGCGGGGTGATCCGATTTTATGGGGAAGACGTGCTCGCTGAGACCTAAGTCTTGAATCATATTCAATGTGTTCAATCCAACGATACCTTTAGGCCGGATGGTCCGCGGTCCCTGCTCGAATATATAATCCTTCGTTTTTATTGACTTTATCCATCCTCCACAATAATTTGTTGCTTCTAGTAATAATAATTTCAAGTTATTATTATTACTTATGTTATTTTTGAGCAGATAGTAAGCGGTGGACAATCCGCCTATTCCTCCACCAAGTATTACTGCCATTGCTACTTCGTATGTTACTGTTCTTGCACGAATGGTATTTATTTTACATAATTTAAGTGAAATGATTAGTAACTAGTTTATTAATTAGGTTAATTTAACGCAATTATTAAAGCCATTTGTTTAGATATCTTGCGTGTATTGGCGTGTCAGACGTTTTTGTTTATAAATTATCATTCACAATTTGACATTGACATATTGACATGACTTTTTATAAAGATAAAATATTTAATCAAAAACCTATGAAATTTGAAGAAAATAGTTTTATTAGGTTTTCACGCTTTGCAATCAAATCATTATCTAATATAATTTGTAGTATAATATAATATGCTAATTTAACGTAAGAGTTATATACATATACAAACAACGACAAAAAGCACGCTCGTGTCCCAGAAGGGATAAGGCAGGGAGCAAGCCTGCAAGCGAACAAGCCCTATTCCGCAATATTGCATTTAGAGTGAAACTGACACACGTATCCTCTTAATCATGTCGTTGGTTATGGGTTTATAGGTATAATAATATATGCATGACTCATTTTTTTTTAAACTGTAAAATATCCTATGAAAGCGATAATGTGGTTGCGGTATTGTCACCAATCATCACTATAAAATAAAACAAGTGAAATCTAGTAAAGGGATAAATTGAGGTAACAAGCGTATGAAGTATTGGTCCGTGTGATGGCCACAGCTGCAGTGTCGCGCCCTGATAATGAATTCCAATTTCATACTCATTTCACCCGCATTTACTCGCGCCCGCTAGGTTTGGGACTAACTGGAAGATAGCTGATATCACGAGAGTTGTTTTCTTAGATATACTTCTTGTTTTTCAGTGGGGTTTTCTATCAAATTAATTATTATTTGTTTAAAATGTGACACTATTTTTTTAATGATGCTTGTGCGATTTCCTGATAATATTATTTTACTTAAATAACAGAGGTTTCTTGGACTTGGTATATCTTTTTGCACTAAGTGTCTAGATCGTTATCAACATACATGTTACATTTTTGGTAAAGTTGGGTTTCGCCCATTGATAAAGTCGTATATCCAAATTCCGGCACAGCTCTATGTTATTCTTTGCGTATATAAACTGTTGCGAGGATTAAAATCCTTTCATTCTGTTTCGGGACACTACAAAGTGATCGCACGATGAGTTCCTCGAGACCCAAACTCTGCGACAAGAAGATAAAATTGGCTGTGTAATATATGGTATGAATTAAACGACGGTTAGCTGGGGACTGATTTATTTTGCCAAATTAACAGGGTAGGTTGACATCACCTACCTACATTAACAATAATACATTACAATATCCCTCTCCAGATGAATTACAATGAAAATTAAAGCAATAATAATTGCACAAACTTAAATGACTAATCAAGAAAAGAAAACTTTTTTTTTTGTTTAATATAAATAAATTAATCGGTTACAAAAACAGTGTGAAATTAACCAAGCTACCATCACATACACCGCCCTTAAAATGTTGCTAGTTCCAATCAGGCAAACAAATTAATACAACTTTTAAATAAACAAAAAAAAAACTTAAACTTAATCGTAACTTAACTTGACGGTAACTTGTACACAAGGATATTGTTATAAAAAATAGAACGAAATTTAAGAAGAATAGTTTTTAGTACTAACTAGGGAAATATGAAAATATTATGTTTATTAAGTGCAATACAATAGTAGGTAAAGTAAC
>NW_013530872.1:453394-494433 GCF_000836235.2 Papilio xuthus
ATGCGGCGCGCGCCAACCTGTCGGGCGAGCCGTGGTACGTGGGCTGGAGCACCTGCTACGACGAGGAGAGCCGCCGGCTAAGGCAGTACTACGACCGGCCCTACTTCCTGCCGCGAACTTCAGAGAGCGATACTATTGACTGGATATTCATGGGTGGACCCGGACAAGGAGCTCATATGCACGTAAGATTTTAAACAGATTCCAAAAAGTTTTGTGTTTAATTTAACTGCATAGTTTAATTCGGTGAAATCCCAGCTATCATACGAAATGCAGGGGATTCAAATTGAGAACCCATCATTGTATTTCTCTGCCGGGTCTCCTGTGAGCCGAACCGAGTCACCATCTCAAAGGCCTGCAACGCATCTGCTTTTCCTCTGGTATTGCTGAAGTCCATGGCCGTCAATAAACACCTCGGTGTTCCCGCTGCTCGTTTGCTCCCTTCTCTTATAAAAAAAAAAGAAATCAAAAAAGGTTTAAGATAAAAATGACCGATGTGATACATGTGACCTTGACTTACAAATTTATTGGTATAAATATCGTATAATACATAGCTTGTAATTTACATTAAAAAGTTGTGTGGCGGAAAATTTGTATCCAGGTGGACTCAGTGCGGCGCGTGTCGTGGCAGGCGCAGGTGCGCGGGCACAAGCGCTGGCAGCTCGCGCCGCCGCCGGAGTGCCTCTACACGTGCCGCGCGCTCGCACTCACCGTGCACCCCGGGGAGATATGTTTGTACTCTACCTATTGCAATAGTTCATTGTTGTGCACACAGCACGAACACTAATTTAAGACATAAAAATCTCATACTAATTTCGACATAATTGACGATGACGAGACGAAGGCGTTTGTCGCAAATATTCGCGCTATTTTATAGCTTCGTAAGAGGACTAAGAAAAGGAGAGGCACGTATCGTGAAAAGCGAAAGAAAAATAACTTGTGCTTAACCTTACACCTATTATATTAGTTCACGGTTATGTTTACCTATTACTTGTAACTTTCGTCATCTGTCAGTATTATATAATTTTTTGTTAACCCTGTATGTTTGTTACAACAGTGGTGGTGGACACAAACCGGTGGTACCACATGACACGCGTGCTGCCCGGAGACCTCAGCATCACCATCGGAGCTGAGTACGACTGAACACAAACTGAACAACTTATATACAATATCCACATACTTCATGTCATTTTTAATGAAACTTTTTGTTATTGTTAAAATTATTTTACCCGTTTTATTACCACATATACATTTATTTATCACATTTCTAATATAATACATTTCATATCCAAAAAAAATAAAAATATACAAAAAGTATTATATTAAAAAGAGAACACCACCGACTGCGGAATCCCATGACTCAAACAACCAGTGGTGAGGGCTGCAGAGACAGGAACCTTCTCACGATGCGCGAGGTTTCTAGGATAACTGCCTTTTGTATCGGGCCCTTAATCCAACTGTTTAGCGAGAGCTTCTTGAGATGTTGGTCGAAGCTCTTCGCTATCAGTCCATTTACCGATACGACTATCGGAATAATGGTAGTCGATTTCATACGCCACATGGCGGTAACCTCGTGAGCCAAATCTAGGTATTTTAACACTTTTTCCTTATTACTACTACTGTTATTTAGTTAATAATAGCACTAAATTTACGTTCCTTTGTGTTTGCAAACTGTAAAAATATATTTTCTATGTATTTATCAAAAACATGTTTGTTGAACTATACTAACATCAGTATTTTTTAATTATTAACAATAACTTGTATGAGATACAAACAAATGGTACAAAATAAAACAAGAATATGGATTAAACACATCATTTATTGAGTAAGCAGAAGTCTGCGCTACGCTCGTGTACACATTCATTATATAAAACATATTTCAAAAACTACTGGAATGACCGCCTCTATATTGTGCTGATTGCATTTTAAAAATTAAAAGAGAGCCTTGGATGTGAATTTATAAAAAGTTTTAAGTACATTTTGTCTTAAAAAAAAACAATACACAATATAAAACATCTCATCTACAAAGGTTAAAAAAATCGCTAATCAAAACTTGTCCATGAATAATTTTTTTAATAAAAAATTTCTAAAAACATAGACAATTGTTGCAGAGATAAAAAAAACATTGGCATTTATATAAATAAATATTAAAATCCTCAGAAACACGTTGCCTTATAATGGAAGCTATGCTATATTTATTGAACATTAGTATGATTGACATATATTTTTGTCTCTATCTTTACTAAGAGAATAACAAGGATGACACAATAACATTTGCCAAATCTACGATCTAATAATTCTGAGAAAAACTATGATAAAACCTTTTTTAAGCATTTTAATGAACATTTCTACTGAACATGAAGTAAATTTATTTTATTTGTAGTAAAGATGTAGGTACATTAGTAATTCCACTATAAGTTGTGAGAGCGCGGACAGTACTGGTCTACTCGTCAGCCTGACCCGAGGAGTCGAGCAACACCTCGAAGGAGAACGGCTGGAAGAGGTAACCCTCGCCCGCGTAGAACTTGCTCTGGAACTCGATCCTGTAACGCGATACTCACTCTTAGTTTCAGTTCCATTATGGTCTACATCAGAAGCGAATAGTAACATTTATAGAATATTTATAACAGTATTATTGTTACTAATTTTGAGTTATCAATAAAAGATTAATTAGAAATCTTTAAATATAATATTTTAGGTTATAAAATTACCCGCTCAATCTAATGTGACAAAATGTAATGAGAGAGAGTTATAACATATCATAGACATTGTGTTTTTTTTATCCGTAACAATTATAGTTATAAGAATGTTGGCAAATCTTAAATTTCAGTCAAGTAGTAGCCAGTGCGCAGAACACAATGTTAGGTGTGTTGCGACACAGCAGGATGAGAAAGAGGGTACTGCGCCCATGACCTTGAATTCCAAGATGTGTGATAAAATAATCATTTTTAATCAATATCATTACTGCCACTATAGAGCTATTCAAATATCTTAGTCGCTCGGAACATCGCACATGTCATTACGTAAAACACAATGTTTGGCGTAGTAGATGACCCCGAGCCGTCAAAGCGATTGAAACAAATAACATGTATGAGTTATGTATCGTTGTGTACCAGTGTAGACGCAGCGTGTGCAGGAAGGCGGAGAGGCCCTCCATCAGCACCATGATGGAGACGGAGATGCCGGCCCAGCAGGCGAACATCACGTACAGGAAGATGCCGCCCTCGAACCCGAACGACTTCAGACCTACAACACAAATGTATCAACATCAAAACTTACTGCTCACCTCTGTCGGTTACGATTTCATCGTTATGTGTTAACTCTACCTGACTTTTTGAATATAATGTTTTGTCAAAGAAGATGAAACAGTAGGTCTACCTTTACGCAGCAGCATGTTCCAAGCGACCTCAGCGAGCTGCGCGTGCGCCAGGGACAGCGCCCACAGACGCAGGTAGGAGGCTGTGTGAGACACGCTGCCCAGCACGTACTCGATTGTGTGGATAGCCTGCACACACACACACACGTACAAAAACATATCGTCAAAATTAATAAATCTATACTTTTTGTCAGTTTGAATATTTTGTATGGATTTGTATGGCTCACCTGGTGTATGAAGACCTCGGAGATCTCCTCATTGTCGTGAGGGTTTGCAGGCTGCACCGCGCCGCCCGCCGCACCGTTCTCTGCACCCTCAGTGTTCTGCAGCGGCTGACTTTGCTGTACACACATACATACATACTTGACATTCTATAACCTCCCCTTTCATCAATTATCTTTGACTTGTATACATCTACGGTTTTATATTTGATTACGTAATAAATAATGAAATACATACAGCGCGTTTCTTCTGCTCCTGCATGATGAAGTACGGCTTGCCGAACAACATCACCGGCACACACAGCAGCGCCACGATCACGAAGAACTATAACACAACACAAACAATCAACTGTCTACTGTTTACTTATATTTTTTAATTATTACTAAAAAAAAAAAATTTTTAAAAAGCAAATAAATTTGGTATTAAACCGCCTCATTGTCTGACAAGCGAAGAGACAACATAACTGGGAGAATAGTTATTTGCTATGTATGGAAAGGTTTTGTACAAGAGTAAATACGAGGTATTTTACCAAGTGTTGACTATTGTGACTATAAAAATATGTATATGTACCTTCTGCAGGCCGATCTGTCCGGCGAACATGACCTCGTCGCACTGCGGGCGCGCGTTCTCGTCGCGCTTGAACAGCATCATGTTGATGAACGTGATCAGCACTGACGGCGCGCAGTATCCTGACGTCTTGATCACACCTGACACACGATACCTTTACTATATCTACCTCTATTAATATAGTGGTCAAGTGGGCAGTTTAGTGGGCAAGTGCACAGATTAGTGGGCAAGTGGGCAGTAGTGTGTACATACTGGGGTCGCCGAAATGTCCAGGCGTGGGTCCGTACGTGGTCCACTTGATGAACATGAGCAGCACCATGTAGAAGAAGAGCACGGTGAGGAAGATGATCTGCGGGATGAACTCCACGTAGATGCTGATGCGACGCTTGAAGTAACTGCAAGGTAAAATATCGAATTAATAAAAGAAAAGCGAAAGTGGGATATATATTTGAACAGGAATACTAACATATGATTCCAGAGCGACATGCAGACACCGAACAGCATGTGGAAGACTCCGATAATAATGGATATCTTCATCTTGTACGCGTTCATGAAGATGATCTTGTTGGATTCAGCGAGCTAAAAAAATAAAAATCTTTTGATTATATCTTACTTCTTACTAATTATATAAATGGCAATGTTTGATGATTCTGTAGATAGAAGGTATCTCCAGAACGGCTGCAAGGATGTCATTGAAATTTGGCATAGATGTAGAACATAGTTTGGAAGAACACATAGGCTACTTATTAAGTTTATTTTTTAATTCCTCGCAGACAAAGTCGCAAGCGACAGCTAGGATTAAGTAAGCATGTAACTTAAAAAATCTATATTTAAGAGCTAGACTTGGTTAATCCGTAGTTAAACAACTAACCTGCCAAACTGGATCAATGCCAAATGGATACGGGGTCTGTATATAGTCTTCGGAGTCAGGGTTGAGCTGCAGCAGCTTGTTGGCGACCAGAGTATCGTTCTTGTAATTGTTGCGCCACGAGGAGCCGAAGATGTTCAAACTCTTGGAGAATATATCGTTGTAAATCAGACCGGTGTACATTGAGAACAGACCCATAAGTAGGATGATGTAGCGGCCACCGAAGAATATGTTCCAGATCTGAAATTATATACATCAATCAGACAGACAGACAAATATATTATAAAAATAGTTTTAACTTATCAACAACGCAAATATGTGTACAAAATATATATTTTTTTCTCGGTATTACATACAGACACACCAATTTTATTAATATATATAGATGAAGAGATAATGTTGTATTCAAATATGTTAAAGGCTCGAAACATTGTACGAGTTGGTCGCATTAAACGGCGTACTCAAAGTAATTTTATGATTTTTGGTGTCTCAAACTCCTTAAAAATACAATAATAAGGTTCGTTTGAGTATAACTTAAATAGTAATATTTTTCAAAGAATCAAAGGAAAGAGTAAAACCAACAAAGACAATTTTTCGACGTTTTAAGTGATTAAAATACACGGTGGCTTATTTGTCTATGAAGAACAAATAAAGTGTGTGTGTGTGTACCTCGCTGTCAATCTTCTTGGCCTGCAGCGGCTTCTCCTTGTAGCACATCCAGAATCCGAAGGCGGCCATGATGGCGCCGTGCCCGAGGTCACCGAACATCACCGCGAACAGGAACGGGAATGTTATTATTGTGTACGGAGCTGAAACATTATATTACTTCTTTTTCATTTCCTAATGAAAAAATATCATCATCATCGAAAACCTAGTTTACTCTATCGATTTTATCTGTTTAATAAAGAATTTATTCGATAGTAACAGCTAGGATACATTAGGGGAGGCTAGGTTTTGCCTAAGCTAGGCTAAGTTACGCAATGTATGAGCTAAGTTAGTAAGTCCTGACTAAGTTATGCAGATCTTGACTAATTAAAATAAAATCCTGACTAAGCTAAGCCACATTACATCCAGTGTAAGGTAGGCTGTGTCCGTGTCTCACCAGGGTTGACCTCTCGGTAGGAGGCGACGCCGTACGCGTAGATGAGGTTCTGGAAGGCGACGGTGATCTTGTTGGTGCGGTTGTAAGTTGGCGGGTTCTCCATAGTCTCCATGCGGTTCAGAATCGGCGGCACCGAGCTGCCGCTACGCTCCTGAATATTTAAATGTATTCCATTTGTATATTGAAATTAATAATGTTTTCTTAACGTAGGTTTCTGAGACTAAAATCTTAGGTAAAAACAAGGATATATTTCATCGGTTCATCGATGTAAGACGATTTAAGAAACGTGATAAATTTCATGCATCTTGTTGAAGTAATTATAAAGATTTCAGTGACAAGATGGATGCAGTGTCAGCTGATGAACTTCTTCCCAATAGGAAAGATGGTATGGAGAAGCTAAATGAAATTTGTATTTTTTTGAGTTATAACTTCTTTAGTGCGTATGTGAGACTAACCGTGCCCCTCCTGAGCGCGAGCTGTATGGTCTCGAGGTCGAGCGCGGGCACCCAGCACTCCGCGATGAGGCACTTCTGCGTCACGTCCAGGTTGAACAGGTTCAGCGTGTGGTAGATCGCCTTGATCTTGCGCACTTTCACAAACCAGTTCTTTATGTTCTTAGCCGCGGCTACCAGCACGCGGTGACGGTGGTCCTGAGTCTGACCTAACACCTGTCAAATTATATTTTTGTGTTTAATATTTTTCTTTTACACGATTTTTCCAAAAAAGTGATCTCATTTAGGCAAATTGTTCCTATGTCTTTGCTGTACAAACGACATACGTCAAGTGCAAGTATTTCCACGTTACGAGGAACGAGTGTGTGTGCCGGCGGTTACTAATTTTGAAGAATCAGGTAGCCGTTTGCTTGTTTGCCACTTGATCCTATATAAAAAACACAATATATCAGTGAACGTACAGTGTTAAGATCTTCAATCCGTGTCATGACGCCCATGGCCATCTCGCGGCGGTCTGCGGGCGCCTCGGGGCAGGGGTAGAGCGTGGCGCGGAAACCCTCGCATATCTTCTTGACGCGCGTCTTCAGCTGGTCTCCTTGGAAGAAGATGATGAACACCGACTTGTATACCTGGTCAGACTGCAGACAACATATTTCATCATTAATAAATTAAACATAGGTTTGTTAAAAAGCAAACGATATAATATTACAAAAGATTTTGTATATAACAGTTATTCTAGACTAGTTGTATGAGTACTTACAGACGAAGGGTCCTCTAGGGGGCTGTCAATCTCCGCCTGCCTTAAGAAGACGTTGCCGCGACACGCGCGCCACAGCATACGCTCGAAAGCGGGGATGCGCTCGCGCAGAATCACGCCCGCCACGAAACTACAACATACAGCACATTCACTCATATTCTTAACAGACACGTACATACGAAACTGATTTCACTTGATTATCAACCCATCCGAAAAGAGTTACATGTCATAAAGGTTTTAATGAGATATGTAACTTTTTTCATTCAATTGTAAGAAATTATAATTTTTATCAGACTTTATATCAGAATTAAAAACATTTATGTTCATGATTATACAACACAGCAGTACTTTGCTATACCGTGAAAATTGTCGCGTTAACGCTTGTTTTAAAATATTACAGTGGTCTCTATTTTTTAGAAGATAAAGAAAGGGATGAAAATATATTTCTATACAGGTTTAGACAACGGATACTTACGGTTACAAAGTACAGCTCCATACTTTAATGTACAATCATGATCATAAGTGTTCATTTGTAAATGAAATCAGTTTCGTAGCTACTAGTAAAATAAATAGAAAAATTATTATGTAAAGAAAATAAGTACACAATACATTTGATAAAGCAGAAAGCAAAAAAAAAAACTTTATCAAATGCCGTGTTCTTTTTATTAGAATGATGAGATAGAATAAGAATTCACCAAAGTGGTACTACTTAAAAAGCTTTTACGCTTTTTACAGCAGCAAAAAAAAGCAAACAATTTTTTAAATTTAACAAAAAATATTTTAACATTTAAAAATTAGAAGACATTGGTGGTTTATAAATAATTAAAAACAAACATGTATCAAGTTTTTAGACGTTGTTATAACTAAACATATTGATGCATCCGATGAAAACAGTTACATCTTATATAGGAATCTTATAACAGATGTAACTATATTCATCTGACAGATCAATTTCCAGTATTCAATATTAATATAACAAAATAAATATAGGAAACTCCAACAATAACGTTTGAAATTACAACTTGATAAGAACATTCAAGGGCGCCCTAAATCAATACACATATTATATGTAAAATATATTTTTTTTCCACCTGATATCTATATATGATAAGAGTAAACGTATGTAATGTGAATTCTATCAGTGATAAGAACCCAATCTCTAGAATGATAATATATTTTTAAGTAAATGATATAACATTAAAGGTGACGACACACTTGTTTAAATTGGAATTAATTTTGAGTTGTTTTTATAATTCAATTTTATTATATTACAAATTATGGGATGCACAACATATGCCCGATGAATATTTCTACCAGCCCTGGGCGAGATTTCTACGGTACACCCTGTATTTACTATTTTTTTTAAGGGGAATGAAATTAAACAGAGTTACGAGACCTGTAGCGACCCCTTCATTTCAGGTTTTTAACAATAGAATGGGATTGAAAATATTACAAGCGTTATCTTTGTGTGTGTGTACGCACACAGGTACAGTTATTGCAATTGTAATTTAGCAGTGCTGATTCATGATGAATTTCATAAATATAATCTGTATCGGCAATAGGTGACGGTATATTTTTTATTCAGGTAATTAAAATAATTACCATGTATTACGACTTTTAGTTTTTCAATAGAATAACTTTGTGTACCTTCAAATTCTCTTTCTATGCGGGCACAAGGGCGCAGCTTATCGATCGATAAGCAGTTAAAAATTAATCAATTGAATTGAAAATCTGTACGTCAGACAACCAATCTTGCTTCGACACAAAGTTCTTAGAAATGAATCGTAAGATCATTCACCTTGAAACCGACCGTTCTCAGCCCTCTCTAATTTACCTAGCGATGTTGCTCATCAACATTTTATTGTATTATTTCAATGTCAGCGATATGGACTTAAAACCAAATATAGCATAAGAAAAAATTGTAATTAAGATTTTATACGTTACTACGCATGAATCCATATAACATGTCGTAAATAATCGCCCCCCTCTATTACGTCATATCTCTGCGGTTAGCTAATGACCAACCACATCTCTCCGGTCATAAAACAATACACCAACTAATCGTACAGTTGAGGACTTTAATTTCCTACCCATTACGGCTCATTTAAGGCCGAAAACCTACCATAGCAACATACATGCGTGTAAACTTGTCGGTAGTTAGCTGTATAAGATCTTAAATGGGAAGCAAATTTAATACCTTGACTTCATCCGTGACATAATGTTGCTTATCTTTATAGCACGAGTTAGTGACGGTTAACCGTTAACAATCCGCATTTAAATCTAAATATCACTTAAACAAATTACGTTGTACTTAAAGAATACTGTTTGCCGCATTTACGGAACATCATTCATGAAGGCAACGTATTATTGACATCGTCTTGATACTTGATTATGTAATTATTTGCTTTTTATTTTTCAAGGTGTTTTACCTTATAAAGTACAGGCATCTTTTTTGGGGTGATAAACGTTAAATAAGCGTCATATTTAAAAGTACATTTGAACATATTTAAAGAAACAATACTAAGAAATTCAGCATTATATTTCTTGTTGTATAAATTTTATCAAATTCAAATTTCTACTTTAAAGATCGTTGAGTAACATTTTTTTTTTATTGGGAAAATTGGTGTCGTGTTATCGTGGGCACTCCTAGACGTTTTTACGATTACTTTACTGCTCTACGACCCAAATAGATTACACAGTAACAATTTGAAGTATCCAAAATGTAGACCAAAAATTAAGTGTCTAAACGACGATACTTGTAAGAAAAATGTGAAAAAACTGAAAATTTAGCTTTACCTATTGAAGTATTAAGTAATATTAGTAATATTTATAACAAAAACAAATTTTATACCAATAAGAAGCTTGTTAGAACAAGATTAGGGTTTAAATTATGAATCATAGCTATATGTGGGTGCCGATCTTAAACCTATATGACGTCACGTACGATTGACAGGAACCACATTAAACGTACTCGGTACGGGTAACGTATTATGTACCATGTACCAAAGTTCTACTTCATTAGTCGAGTACTTATTCTCTAAGTCTGCTTCGGATCTTTTTTCCAGCTTGATGACGATTATCTTACGATTAGTCAAATATGAGATAATATAAATAGAAGTCTATTTGCCAAATGAAATTACACGCATTGCGGCTTAGATAATTTAGTGTCACGGAAGTCAACATTTATCTAAACTAGGGGATGTTTATTTAAAAAAAAAGACCCGAACATATATCGCAGACGTTTTTAGTATCAGGGCGATAATATTTTAGATATAAAAGTCTTGATTTCACATCGATGACAATTAAATGTGAATTCGGCTACAAAAATAAATTATAATTGCTTACGGAACATAGAACACTCTGTATATACTATAAAATACCAAAGATTATATTACGATTGAGACGGTAAGCCATATGAAAATTGGATATAATAATCGGATGACTTTACCTATATGGTTATTATTTAACCCCATTATGTTATGGAGATGTCACTTGGGGCTTTATTAAAATTTACATTATGTACATTGGTTGCGTTATTTATCAATGCATCCGCAGAGATTATAAATGCATATAACAATAATATTATCACGTGAATCAGGTGATTCATATTCAGGAAAACTCACGAATGCGTCACAAATAATAAACATAATAAAATATTCCATTAAAAAATTTGACTACACTCTTTCTAAAAGTCCGGTTTTACCTTATGGTATTACCTGAATGATGACCAAGAAAAGGTAAAAATTGAAAAACCACACTGACGTGAGTCTTCAATGGTTTAAAAATCTTAAGAATCTGGATAACTAATCGTAATTAACACAGTATCCACGGACTCTTATTGTCGATTGTGCCTTTATTTATTCAGGATTTTTAATTCTCTAATACTTCGCTGTCAGTGAACTATTTGACTGTAATTTTTTGAACATTAAAGTGACAAAAACCAAATGTGTTTTCTTACGTTAGATCTCATAACACGCTTATATGGCTGTACAATAAGACAATGCTTATTTATCGAGATATATGACCAAGGCAATACGTAACGCTGATCGTTAATAGCCGTGCATTGAATTACCGTCCAGACATCCGAATGACGTACTTTACGATTTAACTTCGATTTCCTCAAATAGACGATCGATCATTTCAATCGAATATAAACTTAATCATCATAAACATAAAATTCAAATTGCTATGAAGCATTATGAACATTTAAGTTAGATAAACAAATTTGATCTTTGTTTAGTAGTTCTTTAGTATCAATTTCGTTTGGGTTGACGTAACAAAAATGATATATTAGATATGGCTCACCTTGGCACGGCACCAAATCCCAGTGTCTGGGTACACGAAATATCCGATAATTTAACGTCTGGAACTTCATAGCGTACAAATACAATAAGTTTGGTCTTTTAAAAATACGAAAAAGGAGGAACACGAGTAATAATTAAGTCTATTCTATTTATTAATGAATTTTAAACGTTCCATGTCTAATAATACTGGAAATTACTTACCTGTGTTGATATTTTCTTCTTTAAATTTATTCACAAAGACCTTAAATTAACATATATTTTGTGTATATTTAATAACAACGTATTAAATTATTAAATACAAATGTTTTCTTATAATAAACCACCAATGTCTCCGTGTACGTACCCATGGTATGTAGCTTTCCAAAACTCTACATACAAGGTGCACTGTTTAAAAAAAATCTACCGTAATTAAAAAAAAAATACTTATAAAATTTCATTTTTTTAATGACGGTAGAACGCACTAGCATTTTTTTTAAACTAAACATAATTATTGTCTAGTCTGTCATAATGGACTAAACTATAAAAAAAAACTGCCAGTGTGAAGAGCCTTAGCGTTATCCATTCAGTGAGCTAAGGAAGCTGTCGATATTTATTAAAATTAAATCATTTACTTATTTATATAAAATATTTCCATTGCTCGTACAAAGCTTATATCACAAGTATCAAAATTATTTATTCCTTCTATATGGCCACCTGTTACAATTGACGTTTATTCATTTTTTTTTACATGGTTCTTGTGACGTATTGCATAAACGTACCGTTGGACCGAATGGCCTACATCCATTTTGTAGAATTAGATTTAATTCGTGTTCTGCACCTAAAGTGTACTGGCTAAAGATATTAGGGAATTTCCATATTGATAAATTATTTATATGAAAATAAACTTATGTAAGATGGTAATATATAAATGGAGTTGATTGTATATATTAAAACAATAAGTAATTGTTTAAGTAGAAACAAAACAGATTCATGTCCTTATTGAATACATGTCTGCCATTTTCCGGGTTTATATTATCTGCTATAAACTCTGAAAACACGACAAACAATTATGCAATTAATATAAGCTATAGAAATAACTTTAATATACACTTATTTGTTTATTATGACATGAAAATATTCCACTGAATCACGTTTAAATCTCACGATACGTGATTGACAAAATTCTCAAGATACTGGATAGATGTGCCCTTGAATATAATCCCTACTATAGATATCATACTACTATAAATATGACACTTTAATAACGAATACTTCTTAAATCTTACTAATATTATAAACGCGAATGTTTGTATGTATATAGATGGATGGATGGATGTTTAATTGAAGGAATCTCCGGAACAGCTCAACGGATCTTGATGAAATTAGGCAAAAATGTAGAACATAGTCTGGAAGAAGACATAGACTACTAATATTTAATTTTTTTATTTTCGCGCGACAGCAAATATAGAAATAAAAATCTATTGCAATTCTCATTTTTATAATGAGTAGAAAAAAGTTTTGATTTGTTTGCATGTTTGGAATTTTATTTTGTTGAATAATTACAAGCAATTTCAGATAATTCGTAGAATTTTGAATCAATGCTTGAATTGACGGAACGTTCTTGATACTTGAAGATTCTATTATTATTTTTAAATAAATTTATTATTACTAAATAATTTTAATAATCACATTACTTTATTAATTTATGCACTTATATGATTGCATACGTAATGATTACATTTAAACAACATATAGACTGAACTATAAATACGTCTTAGGCTAAAGCTGTAAAAGGTTACAAGAGGTTATAGCTCATAAACATTGCAGAACTTTGTATACAGTAATTTTCGTTACGATAATTTATCAGTCACGATCTGCAAGGTGGGTGACCGCTAGTAACGGTGATCACGTCACTGACATGATCGATAAAAAATATTTGCATTTTATTATTATGACGACCTATCGAAGAAAACAGTAACATATAAGAGATGTAACTATTTTCAACTGAGTCGTGCAACCTTTGCCAATACCATCATATTTATGTTGTATCTTCCTATAAGTGGCTTTCCATATACTGGCGTTTATTCTTATTTGTCCCATTCGAGTTTTGTTACATCAAATTATTTTTTTTTCTTGTCAATACACAGTTCATCTCTAAACCATGTCTAATCCAAATCATTTCTTCTATGCAACTTCAAAAATTTACATTCTAAATGTCTGAAATTCTATTTCAAGCAATGTTTGATAAACATAAAATTTTTCTATAAATCAAGTCTATCAAAATAAATCCTGTATTACTTTTATCTAAATTTCGAAGTCTATTGCTCTCAGACAGACGCGCGTCATGATGCGTCACCGCTATCTATTGTCATTGTTTTTGTTTGAATTTTATCTCATTTTCAATACAAATCGATCATAATATCATATATAAACCGGTATTTTATATCACCCGAGACAATACATGCTTTTACAAAGATAAAGCGGACAATGGCTGTTAATTTCCAGCCAACTGGTAAAATGAGGCCTTGTTTTAGGAATTACAAGTGTCGTATTCATTGTTGCTTATACCATTATTCGTAATTAGCACCAATTCTACTTATTCGGACTATATCTACTTACCATTTGGTAACCGTTATAAATAGAACATATTAATAAAATAAAAAAACTTCGTATTTAATTTTAAAAGTATCAATCTATTTGAATCCGAGTTGCATGATTTAAGCCGTTATTAGACTGTCTCTTGTTACTTTTAATCACTGTCATCGTTACATGGCGACACATTAATACCTCTCAGACTAGCATTGTCATGTTGAACCATTGATAAATGCCTCGTCTTTACAGCAATCTATGTCGCAGTCATTTTTGAAAAATAATCCTACGTGAAATTTGAACACGTTGATTTTATTCAACTCAAATTATGTTATTGAAGTCGAGTTACTTTAACTAAAACGTATATTATGTACATACTACAACAGGTGACCAAAATGAAGAAATGAAAGCTTTACTCATTGAAATGGAATTTTATCGAAAACTAAAAACATCGATTAAGCTAAATCATAACACAATAAGTATAAACTAAAATCATATCCGTCTTTAAACACATTACGTGATAACGTACAATTTATGTTTTGATTTCAAAATCTTCCAGTCCAAATCGTATGGTGTACTAGTATGGAATGTAGCCAAATACGAGCCAATGTATTTAACAAGTCCATACTTGATCCCCGAAGGTTTCTGCCAATGGCATTCACACTCAAATATACATTAAACAATTCAAAATAATTGAACAATTAGACACGCTTCAGTGCTCTTGAATGAATAACGTGAGACAAAATATAAAAAAATAAGTTATAATAAATAATTAATAAATAAAACACTCGTACCAAGACGCTGTTAGAATGATTTCAAAATAGAAAGTAGATGCGGATTCGTATTCACATCAGATGTCAATGGTAACCTTAAAGTAAAAACTCTTTTGGAATTGTTTAGCACAGATCGAATAAGAAATATTTAATCGAGCACAGAATTTGGTGTCATTGTTACAGGTTACGAAATACGTACAACAATGTGATTACGAAACGCGAAACACTCTCCGGCATTTACAATTTTCGCACCTAATTCCATATCTATTCTTGAAGTCCAAGATACCATCGATAACACAGAGATTGACAATGTGAACAGAGGTGACAAAGTGAGAGGTTAGTAAGCATAATGTGGATTAAGAATTTCCAAGCAACAGAATTGAAGAAAAATCACATTTAAATGATTTGTATTCAATTCTGTCATGTCCAGCCGAACGGTTCGATATACAAGACACGATGACAACCCGCCGCCACAGCTATAACCCAACTACTCTATAATTAACTTTGTACACTACTAACCAAGGCAGGAATTCCAAGGATTCTTGCTTATCCCGAAAACTAGGGAATAATAGCACAGTGTTAGACAAAAATACAATTTATATCTCTTCACCAGATCATTGAAACAATCACAAAATATTCGTTATTAATTTATATAATTTGACATATTTTTCGGATTGTTCCAATGAAGTTTGATAACTTTACTATATAATTTAGGAACAAGCATGCATTTGTTATTGTTTCGTGTACTACATACATCTGTTTCATCATCGCCAACATTTACTTTTTATCCAACGTCATTTGTCCAAATATTCGAATCTACGTCATGCCCGTGTCGTGTCGTCTTTTAATTGTGATAAATTAACATTTACAAGATCCATCTTCAGGTGTGAGACAGTTTGCTCTGCGTTCGTGACACCACACTAAGCCGTTACTTCGACTTCCGATTAGTAAACAACTTTATGTAAACATTAATGTGTAATCGACCTTTACCAAATAATAAAGCTGTCTGCTTTGTGAGCACATCGTGATTGATTACACCATCCGAGGCACGATCGTGCGCTCCCGCCGACTGATGCTTGTAAAGAATCACTCCGTACAATGACAACACAAATCGGAACATTCACATACTGATTATTTGAATTTATTACTACAGCTAAAATGCAGTAAAGAATTTGATGATGGTAACATTTAGTTAAGTATATAATGTGAATTATCCTGCAGATCAGCTGTAGGTAATGGTGGGTCAGTGGTCACTAGTGCCGTATGTACACAAGTATACATACCCTAGTTGGACGTGTCCCATATGTTTGTTGGGGTCGTCGGAAATCAGCGCACGCGTCATCGATTCAGTGGTATTGGCACCACCCTCGTGCTAGCGGACAAACAAACATGTACAGACAGACAAACATCACCCTGGGACGGCACATCGCTAAAGCTGAGACCGCGTAATGACATGGAACACGTATCGTGGCTCATCACTCTTTATGCTTGTTGTAGGAAAAAAGTAGCGCCAGCGCGTGACTGTATCGGTGCTTACGATGTAACTACTCAACAAATTCCAAAGCGTTTCTTGCATTGTTAGTGTTATACTACTCGCATAAGTGTTTCCTTTAGAGTACAGTGTTTCGTTCTTGTCTATCGCTAGAAAACTAAGTCTTCGTTCGACAAAAAATATCTCTTCGTGAGGCTAGACTACATAAATGGGTAGAGAACTCAGAGATGCATGCAGATATGACAGGAAAACGGAAAGCATGACGATATGAAATCATAAAAAAAAATTATAATGCGACAACTTTGCTCTCGGACGTGGACACGCGGTCGGGTGGACTTCAAAAATAAATTATGTTCGTGGAAAACGTTGGTTAGTCGTCAAACTCACTCAGGCAGCAGTCGGTTAGCATCCGCAGGAGCTCGGAATTAGACCTCGATATTTCGTATTAGAATTGTCAATCTAAGGACGCGTATCACATCGCTACGGTAGGCTATCATTCAATCACACAAGGAGTTAAAGAGATGTGTTATTCTGATGATGTACTATAGACCGGCTGACTCCAATGCTTGCCTGAGTGGTGAGAGGTAGACTCCCGCGTCAGCGTCACAGTACAAGCGCTGAAAAAATAATACTGCTCTACGACTTGCTTTGACTCATAAAACATCCCAAACCACGAGGCTCAGGATGGAGTAAGGAAGTCAAGGCACGTCAGAGAGCGATCAAAGTTAATCGGCATACCCCAGCTTGAGCGCTTGCCCGCCCGCCATGAGGCCCTCCTCCCCCAGGAGGGTGACCTGTTCCTCCTCGCGCGACGGGTCCGCCATCTTGTGCACACACACGCCAACATGGCGCCAAGGTCAGTGTCGCGTCCAATGTCAATGTCACATTATATTTTACGAAATAAACCCCAAAAAATTTTGTCCAACGATATTCACTAAAAATAATTGTGACATCGGCATTGAAACACTTTTTTAATAGAAAAAAAAAATAAACAAATCAAAATAAATATAATCTATGAAAATGTCATAAAATAAAGCAAAGTGAAGGACTTACAACAAGAAAAGACATTTTAAATTAACTTGAATGTTACACGAGACTGAAATTAACGTATTCAAATTAGAATTAGAAGTGGACGTTAATCAGTGTTTTTAATTAAGTAGGTTGTTTTTGTTTTAGTATAACAAGAAATGAAACAATACAAGGGTTTGTAAAATCCATTTTAAAAGCCGTGTGGCCACCGTGGAGCTAGTTTTTTTCTACAACAGCAATTTAAACCTGGCTCAATGTAATTGCCTTCGACACAATGTGTGTGGTATATTACTTTTTGTTGATCCTTGACATGATACTATCGAACTGTCAACATTACCACAATGACGTGTTGTAAAACAATATCCAATGTTGACCATTGTTAAGATACAAGAAAACAATGTTTAGTTTACGACGGACCATAATTCAATAGGGTTCGTAATTGACCAACTTGCTGCTCGGCATAACGAGGATATCTCCTACATGAATTATCTTATCACTCGATTATTTTACGACTTAGTTGTTACGCAAATTAAAAAAAAAATATATTATCGGACCGATCTGCTGGTAATTTTTTGTAATGAAATCATGTGACTTCTATGTAATGTTAGGAAAATATTAAATTAATTATTAAGAAATATTTTAAAACACTCTGATCCTTTAAATGAACATAGTTGAAAAATTTCTTTACCAACAATTAGAATTTACTTATAAAATTGAAGCAAGTATCGATCTAGATTTCAGCATTTCTTTCATCTATCTACATTATTTACGAAGTGATGATTCCGTCAGTTATTCTTACCTCATCGAAGAACACTTGAGTTTTCCTCAGAATATGTTTAAGTTCTGTCAGCTCGAGGTAGTTCCTCTTCAGGGCTTCGGCGTTTTGATTCACTTCACGGAGTTCGTTTTCTAGCTTTTCAAACGTGGCCTGTGGTACAAAAAAAATGTACGCATATACGTAACCCAAGGCAGTGGACAAAGAATACGAACCATTTAGCTCAATTCTGTCTTACTTTTCTTGTTTTTTTAGGGTTCCGTACTTCATAGGAAAAAAAGGAACCCTTATAGGATCACTTTGTTGTCCGTCCGTCTGTCAAAACCCTTTTTCTCAAAAACGCGTGAAGGCATCAAACTGGAATTTATATCAAATACTCAGGTGTGCGGTCGCTTGGTTTAACACTTATATCTCTATACCGTTAAGTTTACTAACCCTTTACGAACAATGAAACTGTATTGTAATATTTCCCAACTCTTATTTTGCGTAGCGCGTATTTTGGGTAATAATTAGTCTTTATAGTTAGGACAGGTTTATTTGGCGATCTCTTTTGTTGGATACTAAGAACCACTTTTGGTCTCTATGTCAGTGGAGTATAGTTGGTCTTACCTCAAGGTCGATCATCTCTCTGGGCTGGGGCGCCTCGGGGCACTCTCCCGGGATCTCCAGCATGGGTATCCCGTCACGCCGGATCTCCTTCTCCAGGTACCGGAGTTTGCGCTCCATTTCATCGCAGCGGCGGACTTCATTGACGAATTTACGGTGGAAAGCGTTCACGTCCGGATTCAGCTATAGACATATTTTTACTTGAGAATGGATTGGAACTAAAATTAATAAAATATTTAAATTTCGTAACATTTGAATTATAGAAACTCCTAGAGGTGTAAATGGTCAAAAGGATTTTTATTTGGGTTAGTTATTACATAATGTAATGTATGGTTTATGCATGCAAATTGGAATTTACTATGAGTAGTTATTGATATTAGCTCCAATGGATAGACGGCGTTAATAAGGACGCAAAAATAGAGGGCATAGCAAACTGGAAGTCCGTGGCCAGAGATAGACCGAGGTGGAAAAAGTTGCTGGACCAAACCAAGGCCTACAAAGGGCTGTAGAGCTAGAAGAAGAAGAAGAAGTTTTTGATATTATTATTTGCAGTTATATTTAGATAGTATAATAATGATGTTATAAAATAAATCTTATTAATTAAAAGAACATTAACACATTTCTGGTGTTAATTTTTATCTTTACTTCATAAATTATCTAATTTTTTTTGATAACAAATTTTATCATAAGCAATTTATCAATTAATTGATGAGAATCACATGACTGGTTAAAGTAACAAAGAGAAATATTACTTTATTGCATAACACATGAAATTCTACATTATCCTAGACCTCCACTGTATTGATATTGACATCTCTTTCATTCTCCTTGATAAAAGAGAGACAAAAAATGAACCAGAATAAGCATGAGTCCCTCTCCTTTAAGGGTTTCTCTCTTACCAGAGTTACCTGATAATGGAGGTCATATATGATGTCTGTACAATGACTCTCGCTTACAGAGGCCTTATCCAGCTTTCATTGTACAATATGTATATCAAATATCATTGCAGTGTAAACCCACAGTTATATTTTAAAGCTACACTATGTATGTGATATTTCCTGTTACTAGGAAACTTTACAAGTAAATATGTAATTACATTATTATATCATCATTACTTTAACTGTTATGAACTGTATTCAAGTGAAAGAAATCTTTGTATTTCTAGGAATACGGTTTTTCCCAGTGAGTAGGACAATCAGACATTTTCCTTTATAAAATACTATTATGCATAAATTTATAATAAACACTGTTATGTTATATTAAATAATATTAAATTTAATTTCTATTAAAGACATTGAATCATTATAACTATTATTTATTTTCCTGATACATAAACCTATTTACTAAAAATTATGTAATTCTTATTCAGGAAGTAAGAATTCAATTAAGTAAAATGTATAAATAATCAATATTAAATTATCTAACAATACAAGTATTAATTCAGAAATATCTTTCAATACATATGTGCCTAAAAATAGGCAGAAAAGTCTGCAACATTCTAAATAAGGCCCAGAATGGAAAGTGAGAGATAACCTATAATACTGTGCTTTTTCCCAGGATGGCATAATAAATTAGTGCGAATATACGCGTGAAAATGACGAATTTTCATTCTTTTTTTTAATTGACGATAAGAAAAACTAATAAATATTAGAAAAAAACTCAATTTTAATTAAAAGTAAATTTTAATTTAATAAGTAAGATAATCTAACTTTGAGTAACATTCTTTAGATATATAGTTCAGGGAATAAATTAATAATCTATAGACTTATTCTATCAGACTCGAAACTGGGACAACCTTAGGATATCAATTTGAAAGGGGGTCACAGATTTTCCATCAAATTGTCTGCACTGTATGTTAAATGAGCCAATATAATCTAATGTGCGCAAACAAAACTAGGGGCGTTTATACTGATAAATACTCACGTCGCGAAACTGAACGAGTCCCAGTTCACCAAGTTCGGACACGCAAGCATAAGCTGCTTCACTTTGCAGAAAAAGTTGACACAAAGTCATTTCCTCACTTCTAAACAGCGAACCCATTTTTGCGATTATTTTTTTTCACACTACACTATTAAAAACATACAATATATAGGCTCCGTCGCAACAGTCTGCGAACAGACTTTAGCGGCGACGAAACCGAATTAAATGGCAACAGCAAAAATCGATAGCTTATGATTTTCTAGTTTCAGCGGATTCGTCATTCAATGCGCAACGCAAAGCCGCAGAGATAACGATTAAAAAAGTGTTACCATATAAAAGACAGAAATTACTACAAAGCAATAATTTAACAGCGTACTAAGCTTTGTAAATATTCTGGAATTATAGCTGTAAGCTAAATTAGGATAAAAACATGATTTTTTTGCCATATAATAACCTAAAAATAAGAGTAGAATTACTGTATTAATAAAAGTGTCCATCGAGGAGTGCTTTTCTGGGTTGGCCAGGGTTGGCTCTCATTCAACATCAATCTTTTTAATCTATTGTAGAAATTGGTAGAAAAAGATTATTTATCTATGTTTCATCTAATTGAAAGAATAAATTGCAAAATTTTAGAAAACACTCCATGAACTAAGTTGCATATAGCTCTTTCTGTCTCTCAAACGGGTTGAGTATAAATTCATCTCATTCATTTGCGTGGTAAAATAAAAATAATGGTATTTTTATTTTATTCGCGTAATAATGTCAAGGAATGACAGATTAAGGTTATATCCCGGATGAATTTAAAAATAATTCAATTAAAATTAGACCATGAATACTCGTTAAAGAAGTAAAAAAAATAATTGAAATGGTACGTCTGAGTAGGCCATATAATAGTTTGTATTTATCACTATATGTCCTTTCAATTTTTAAAGATATTTCAACATTTTACTATTTTTCAGGCTTTACTCGGCGCACAATTAGTTATAACCCTTATTATGGTATCAGTAATACAGAAATTCAGCAAGTATTCGTTTGCTCGATGGTTATTATGCTCCCAAGGGTTGTATCGGTACTTATATCCAGATAACAATGAATTAAAAACACTAGCTGGTGTTCCAAAGGATAAGCCAAAGGGCAAAAAAAGTGGAAAATCGGAGAATGGAAAGCCTGAAACTTTTCATGTGCCTCGTAGCTTGGAGCTGCAGCTCGAGACTGCACCCGTTACTGCTCTAGATGTTGTTCATTTGAGGTTTTATGCTGAATATTTGTGGATTGTTGATTTTTCTTTATACACAAGCATTGTCTATGTCTTGTCGGAGGTGAGTGTTCAGTATAATATGGTAGTACTCTTGCTAAGTTGAGCCAAAGGAATAGTTAAACAATTATATTATTTATATTAACATATTTATATTTATGAGATGTAGAAAGAAGGTTTAACTCTCAAAATTAATATTATGTTCTCTACCAATAGAGTTTAGGCTAATTCAACACATTTTAACAGAACAGTGAATATAGGTATATCTATATTCCAAATGTTTATTTTAACTACTTATAAAAATAATGCTGTATTGCAGATTTACACAGGGATATTCCCACTGAAGGATGAGTTCAATCTGAGCATGGTTTGGTGCTTACTTGTGGTGCTTTTTACATTGTATCCTTTTGTTATTTGATTTAAAATAAAACACTGTTCATTAATACATACACTAGCTGTGGCTCACAACTCCATCAGGGCAAATTTTTAAAAAAAAACTTAGTTAGTAGCCTATGTGTTCTTCCAGGCTATGTTCTACATCTATGCCATATTTCAATGAGATCCCTAAGGCCATTCTGAAGATCTCTTCAAACAAACATCCATCGATCCATCTAAACATTCAGATGAATAATAGCTAGGTTAATTTTACAAAGGCTAATAATAAAACAAGCTGTTGGATAAGCCAACTGTGTTCTTTCTAACCAATTTCCTAATGTGAGATATTAGTACAGAAACAAGTAAGTCTGGTTTTTTTTTCATAGGTAATAAGAGGGATCATAGTATATTTGTATATGTGTTTTATCAGCAAAAATTCATAATAAAAAGGCAAATTTATTCCTTAATATGTAAACAGTAAAATCTTACTGTCACTAACAAAGCAGTACTTTACAAGTGAGGAGTCTATAGGAGAGAGGTCTACATGCATTGTGGCATTCTGCGTCTTCCTGCTGATAGCAATGATGGTGTTAATTGTTGATGAATCTAATCTAGAAGTAGGTGTAGATCCAGCGTATGACAGTTTCTATGAAAATGCATCTAAGTTCCTGGAGAATCAAGGATTATCATCTGTGTAAGTTAAACATAAAAATAAACTTTGTCAATGTTTAAAGACTTAAAGCCATTTTTATTTTGAATGAGAATTAAAGAACTTTCTAAACTTATATAAAAACGGCTAAACACTCACGTATATTCGTCCGGTGGCGGCACCGACTGGTTTCTAGCCCATCGGGGGCCCTTCATCAGGGTGAGTGGGACTGGTATTATTTCGCGGATGTGGCCCGTCGCTCTGATGAAGGGCCCCCGATGGGCTCGAAACTAGTTGGTGCCACCGGACGAATATACGTGAGGGTTTAGCCGTTTTGATATAAGTTTATTATAATGTCTCACGAAAGTTTGAATAATTTAAAAGAATTTTTTATCTATACTAAGAGCATAATAATTGTTAAAATAAAAAACTTACTACACTATTATTTCTTACAACTACAGCTTTTTTTGGGATGCTTCTTCATTTAAATGTGTTTCCAGAGGGCCGGCTTCAAAACTGATATTGAAGTTGTCTCTGGCAGTGTGGGCGGCTATCATTGGTACACTGTTTACTTTCCCCGGACTGAGGGTTGCCAGGATGCATTGGGATTCATTGAGGTAATTCATGGTATACATGTTTAGTAGTAAAATCTACTTTTAATCTTTAGTAGTTTCTTTACTATTGTTATTTAAAAGATTTGGGTCACATAATGTTATTTACTTTACTACAATGCCTTTTTTCTATATAAAGAAGTATTTTAATAAAATAAAGCAAATGCAATAATTTTTTGATATATGTATTTGTCTCTAATTACAGATATTATGATGATAATAAATTGAAAGTTTTACTTCTGAATATAAACTTTGCGATGCCCTTTGTGCTGGTCCTGCTGTGGGTCCGTCCTATCACCAGACATTATTTGACTGTTAGGGTGTTCAGTGGAATGACTTCACCTCTGTGAGTATTATTTTAGAAGCTTTAAGTGTTAGATAAATTATCTTCTAATATATAACATTTTAGGAAATTAATTTGTTTACAGTTAAATAAATAAATGTAAAAATAACAGTTCCTAAGTATTGCCTAAAATATTAAAAAAAATGTCAGTAATTTGAGATTCCTCATATGTTGCCTTATCAACAAAAACTATGTGACCATTCCAGTATGACATCACAAGCATTTGACACACTCCGTCTGTTGCTGGTTGTGGTGACAGTGGTGATCAAGTTAGTGCTGATGCCGCGACAGCTGCAGGCATACCTCGACATGGCGCAGAGGAAACTCGACTCGCAGAAGAAGGAGGCTGGCAGGATTACAAACATTGATTTACAGAAAAAGGTTCATAATTTTTTTCACTCACCTTAAAATGTTTTACAAATCTCGGTACTGGTAGTGCCATCTATCTTTGATTAACAGACAACTTAGTTGAATGTAGCTGCTTTATATTCGCAAACCATAGATGTCGCTATTTTATATTAGTTAAATAATGCGATGTTTTTTACAAAACTAAGTAGAAATTAACTCAATTTTATATATTTATATGCTTTTACTATTTCTACTACCACACCTGTAGTAAAAATTCTAACCATTTTTCTTTTTTTATCGAAAATACAAAAATAACAGAACATAAATACGTAAATATTATTTAATATTGCAGATAGCCTCAGTATTTTACTACCTGTGTGTGGTTGCGCTGCAGTACTTGTGCCCTATCATACTGTGCCTGTTCCTGACGCTGATGTACAAGACGCTGGGCGGCTACAGCTGGACTGGCCTGCTCTACGACAGTGAGCCAGCGGTCAGGACATTAGGACAGGAGAGTAGGACGATGCCTAGTACACTGGACGTGGAGGGCATCGAACAGTATCAGATGGCGTGGGAGAATCTAAAGATGGTGGGCGTTTTGAAAATTATAATACATACTAGTTGTGGCACGCGACTCTGTACGTGCCGGTTTATTCATACATTTTTCTATCCAAATTTCAGCGAGGTCCGTTAAGTCGGTCTGGAAATAGCTTCTAATAAACATTCTTATTTATAACATAAGTAAGATTAATAGATTTGTATGTTTGATAGATATTCACTGTGGAGGTGCACCGCGGGCTGCTGGGGTTCGCAAGTTGGTGGTGCTGCTTCGCCTGGTTCCTCACCACCTCGCTGGGCACCATGTACCAGTCATACTTCAGGATCTCATGAACACCACTCTGTCTACTCTCACTAACACCTTCAATGCCACGATTTCTATGTTTTAAAGGAATTATGAAATCAGTGGCACTGAAAATGTTATTTTTATAACGTGGTATAGAGGTTGTTATATATTGGCAGCTCTAAACACATGCTGTAGGAGCGCACTGTTACGAGCCGCCAAGATATTTGAATAGAAGTATACCGTGAAATTGTACGGTCGTGGACACTTGTTATGACCCATATTGTTGTATCTGGTTTTTATAAGAGAATGAAGAATAAAAAACATTGATTTTGTACAAGTGCTTCGACAAAGGAAACTCGGTTTGGCGTTTGAGTTGGCACGTCGAATAGTAAAGTACGCGTGTTCTCGACGTGCCAAATCAATTGCCAGGTACAATATTGTTTGTTTTTGTAAGCTAGGCTTTAGTTTGTGTTGTGAATTTTTGAATATTTATATTAATTAAGGGTAAAGAACAATTTAAAAAATCGCTAAATAAGATTAACATATTTTGTATTTAAGAAGTGTATGCATTTTGTTTTACAACTGATTTTATGAAATGTGTGATTCAATTGGAATATATTTGATACTAAATAATTTTAAGACAAGACAGAAAACTATTTATTTGTAGTAATATTGTATTTAACATTCTTATGCCGAATTCTAAAACCAGCTTTCTCATATAAATGACAAAATTATTTTCTGTTTAATTAAACAAATATAAATCTGACATCTTTTCAAACTAATTTTCTATATAAAGTTACTTCTTTTATGATAATAAGAAAAAAACACTCGTATAATCATTTTGAATTATAGACTGTTGGTTTTTAAGACCAGAATTTGTATAGAACATATTGTTTTCCATTTCATATTGACGAAACAGAAATAACAATATTTTAAATGGAATTTTCGGTCTCAGAAACCCACAATAACTCTGTTTTAAAAAGATGTCAGTATTTTAGTTGGTATATTTGCAGTGACTTTCCAAGATTACATGCAATTGATTTTTGTTTTGTCATTGTGACATTTATATAAGTTATGTGTTTTGTGTTTAAATTTTTGAATATTTTTAAAGAATAAATAAATTATTTAAAAAAATGTTATTTCTTTAATTACCTAAATGAAAATACTGTCTGAATAAGATGGAAGCTATATAAATAAAAAAAAACAATGGCTGAACTAAACCTCCTTTCCTATTGTGTAACACTCTTCACATAGAATAATAAAAATTGTTTCGTAAAGCCTAAAATATGTAATCAGTGAAAAAAAACAAAGGTTATCAAAAAAACGACCGTTGCTATGGGTTTCCATTGTTAGAACACTTGTATAGAAACACAACATAAAGTCAAACCTCTTTTTGTCCTTGAAAAAAAAAAGCTTATGCAGGCAGACATGTTTTAATACGTTTTGGCAGAAGAATTTTATAGATATGGTAATGAATGGACTTCAAATAACACAATAAAATTAATCATACTGACAAGAACATTCTCGTGGTTACGCGATATCCATGATGTGTTATTTGCAATCATTGCGACATTGATTTATAAAGTATTGTTTTGTTTTGATTAAAATTTTTGATAAATACGCTTTTTGTGTCATTTCAATTACATTATTGTTAAGATAATTAAAAAAATTCGTCAGAAATATCACCGACACAGAAATTCAGCCCCTTTTAATGTTTTAAACTCTGGATAAAACGTAATTAAATATCCGAAAACAATTTTGGCGCGCAAACTACCACGTGGTTTCCTAAACTTTGATGATCGATTGTAAAAATAACAACATTTTGTGAATATTTTCAACTGTTATTGTCCATTTAGATATAATAAAGGCTCCCAATTTTTTTTTTCTACATTTCTGTTACGTTTTCTTAATTTTTCCATTTTCAACTACTTTTTTTACTAAGTTATAATCTGTATTAAGGTTAAGGCTTACTTGAAATGTTGTCAGTTCGAGAAATTTGCCTAATAATAAGGAGAACAAATGATGATGATGGGATTGATGGTTTATCAAATAAAATATTTTATTACATATACAAATATGTAACATATCTTACAGCAAGTTGTAAATATACATCAATGTAATTTTCAAATAATAACTGCTGTCAGCCATTTACCTAATCTAAGTGCACAATTTGCCTTTTCCAGGCATATTATTTATATATGCCTGGATATTGGCATAAAACTTCCTTTAGCATGTTCGTCATCAATATGTTGATCCTGATGATGATTTTTTACAACATATATAATAAATAACAAAAATGATCCGAAGTAAGATATTAACTTTGAGATATTTCTATATAATACAATAACTTTATCTAGCTAAAATGTTTTTGAGCAGTTTACTAGTTTTTACATAATTTTATAAAAATAATTGCACTAAATTCGTACTTAAAATCTTCCCTTATTGTTCACCTCGACCTTCTCTGTAAAGGACTTGGAAAAATCAATAGTGAATACACGCAACACTACTGCATTTATATGTTGTACTGCAGTAACGCCCTACAGTTTTTAATTTTAACCAATAGTAGCTCAAAGCGTCTATCGATCTGCGTTTTCATTGGCCGGTTTTATGGAATATTCCAGAAATGTCTAGTGACGTCGAGTCGTTACGTGTGCGCATAAAACCGCGCAGAGCACCCAATGCCGCTTCAGTTTTATTTCGTGACACGAAACCGTCAATCGCGCACGTTTGCTGAGAGATCTACTAGATTAATCTACAAAGCTACAGAACAAGAGGATTAGCTAAACTAATAAAGTAAGTGCATGGATTTTAAAAACATACATCGATAGAATAGCTTCAATGTAAATTATTCCAGGATTATGAATCCGTAGTGTTCTTGGTATTATGTTCATCGGGAAATTTCCTTGAATTGTTATCAGTTTAGTCAGCTTCCTCATGACTCAGTGATTTTCTATGTTGAAATTTAAGTTAATTTTGAGTAACTCCTTGTCTTAAGAATAACGTGGTAATAACAACAATCTTTTTATTGACATTTAACTTGAAATGCCATAGTTTCCACAGAATCTAAAGCTTGTATGAAAAACAAAGCAATGAGCCGTTCGAGAACGTTCCTATCGATTTTTTATATGACGCCTGCGCGTTCCTGCGATTTTATATGCGCGTCTGATCCGCCATCTTTGAAATCGAGTTAACCTTTAATTTTTTTTGTTACAGATGGCCAAAGCACCAGCGGTAGGTATTGATTTGGGTACAACGTACTCGTGCGTGGGAGTATTCCAGCACGGGAAGGTGGAGATCATCGCCAACGACCAGGGCAACAGGACCACGCCCTCATATGTCGCCTTCACGGACACGGAGCGTCTCATCGGCGATGCCGCCAAGAACCAGGTGGCGATGAACCCCAATAACACCATCTTCGGTAAGTTTAATTATGAAACTACAAAATGCGCGCACCTCGTGCACGTATATGGACCACGTGGTCTCTTCCCGGCCGGCACAAGGCAACCAAAGAATCTTCATTTAATCGCTATTACGACCATAAATTTTTTATTAGCATGTACTTCTTTGTTATTTAAGTATGAAAATATGAAGTGTTTATTTTGTTGGAAGGCATTGCAAGAATGCAATTGCAGAATTACATAACTGCATTTTTTCATGGATTCCATTGTTCAAAATTAATTAAATTAAATGGATATGTGGGCAATAACGTGACCGTCACGTGGTCTGAAGGTTTAAGTTCAAGTTACGAGTTTGACCGACCCATAAATATCTTTGATAACGCCTAGCAATGATTTGTTTTATGTAAGGCATATTTCTATGTACAAGTAACAAACTTATGAACTATTGATAATCTTTATGATGATACCCAATATACTAGACTAGAGTCTCTGAACACATTGAATGATAAAAATAATCTGAGGTTATATTGTAATGAGATGTTAAAGTCAACGAAGAGTTCATTTTAATAATACGTCTTTCTGTTTGTTACAGACGCCAAGCGACTCATCGGTCGCAAGTTCGAGGACACCACAGTACAAGCCGACATGAAACACTGGCCCTTCGAGGTAGTCAGTGATGGTGGCAAACCAAAGATTAAGGTATCATACAAAGGTGAAGACAAAACCTTCTTCCCTGAAGAAGTGAGCTCAATGGTGCTTACGAAAATGAAGGAAACAGCCGAGGCCTACCTTGGTAAAACGGTGCAGAATGCAGTAATTACGGTTCCAGCGTACTTCAATGACTCACAAAGACAGGCCACTAAAGATGCGGGTACGATCTCTGGCCTCAATGTTCTCCGTATCATCAACGAACCGACTGCTGCTGCGATTGCGTACGGTCTTGACAAAAAGGGAGGTGGAGAACGTAATGTACTTATTTTCGATCTTGGCGGTGGTACTTTCGATGTGTCCATCCTGACCATCGAGGATGGTATCTTCGAAGTGAAGTCCACCGCTGGTGACACTCACTTGGGAGGCGAGGACTTTGACAACCGTATGGTCAACCACTTCGTCCAGGAGTTCAAGAGGAAATACAAGAAGGACCTTACCACCAACAAGCGAGCACTCCGTAGGTTGCGCACGGCTTGCGAGAGGGCGAAGAGGACCCTTTCTTCTTCCACGCAAGCTAGCATTGAAATCGATTCTCTATTCGAGGGTATCGATTTCTACACGTCCATCACCCGTGCTCGCTTCGAAGAGCTGAACGCCGACCTGTTCAGATCAACCATGGAGCCCGTAGAGAAGTCCATACGTGACGCCAAAATGGACAAGTCCCAAATCCACGACATCGTATTGGTCGGTGGATCTACTCGCATTCCCAAAGTACAGAAGCTCCTTCAGGACTTCTTCAATGGCAAGGAGCTCAACAAATCCATCAATCCCGACGAGGCCGTTGCTTACGGCGCGGCCGTCCAGGCTGCCATTCTGCACGGCGACAAGTCCGAGGAAGTGCAGGACCTGCTGCTTCTCGACGTGACGCCCCTGTCGCTCGGTATCGAGACCGCCGGTGGAGTCATGACCACGCTTATCAAGCGTAACACTACCATTCCCACGAAGCAGACCCAGACCTTCACAACCTACTCTGACAACCAACCCGGTGTACTGATCCAAGTATTCGAAGGTGAGCGCGCCATGACCAAGGACAATAACCTCCTCGGCAAGTTCGAACTCACCGGCATCCCACCCGCACCCCGTGGCGTCCCGCAAATCGAAGTCACCTTCGACATCGACGCCAACGGCATTCTGAACGTATCCGCCGTCGAGAAGTCCACCAACAAGGAGAACAAGATCACCATCACCAACGATAAGGGCCGCCTGTCCAAGGAGGAGATCGAGCGCATGGTGAACGAGGCTGAGAAGTACAGAAACGAGGATGACAAGCAGAAGGAGACCATTCAAGCCAAGAATGCGCTCGAATCGTACTGCTTCAACATGAAGTCTACCATGGAGGAGGAGAAGTTGAAGGACAAGATCTCGGACGCCGACAAGCAGACCATCTTGGACAAGTGCTACGAGACCATCAAGTGGCTGGACTCCAACCACCTTGCGGAGAAGGAGGAGTACGAGCACAAGCAGAAGGACTTGGAGGCGATCTGCAACCCCATCATCACTAAGCTGTACCAGAGCGCGGGCGGAGCGCCCGGCGGCATGCCCGGAGGTGTACCCGGCTTCCCTGGTGCCGCCCCCGGCGCCGGCGCAGCCCCCGGTGGCGGAGCCGGACCCACCATCGAAGAGGTTGATTAAACATTCCACCTGTATTCTGTCTTCTCATTGTCATCTCAGTGTTGAAGCTTGAAAATAAAGGAAATTTTAAAATTTATTACTGTCTTTATTTTAAAAACCTTTTTATAGAACAGATAATTCTGATTTAATTATTCATTTAGGTAAAGCCAGGAATTGCAGCTCGCCTACATTTTACAAGCTTTTAAGTTCCACCTATTCTGATGTTACACATTTTGCAAATTAAATTTTATCTACTTTACGATTCCTGATTGAGCTGAAAAAACCAATGTGTCCACGAACCTAGTAACTTGAAGTTAAGTCTAAATTAAAATCACTCACTTCTATTGCATGATATACGCAAGTCTTGATTTGAAATGTTTCGAGAAATTCTCCTACGTTCTTAAGCTACACTATCCTCGGGTGACAAAGGATGTATCTATGTTGATTACTATTTTTTTTAATTCGTCGCGGACGAAGTCGCGGCAACTGACGATGTGAGTGATAAATTATGAAACGGTTAAGTGGACTTCGATTTTATTCTACAACCAAGTTAATTGTTATTGCAATTTGCATATTTATATTTAAACTCGAAGAAAGATAAAACACCTCTGCGAACATCCGCTTTATGTGCGTAATGAACACCGGACATAAAATATAAACTGTTTACGTCGATTTAATAATTTTCAAGCCATTTCCAACCATAATAACGTAACGTCAGTTCCCATAGGATGGAGTGCCAGTTTTTCCCCAACACTGGGCACTAGTGACATCTAAATTGCAGGATTGAACTGAACTAGGACCGTGTTCTGTCCCCGATGAGCACGACAGATGTCGGAAATAATACCTGTCTTTATTTGCTCAGCGCAACATGTCTTAGTAATGTTGACTTTCCATCGAGGGAGTTCATTATGTCGTCTCGGGGTCATTTCCTCATCAGTTACACATAATTGGCGCGAAGCAGACTTGCTACCATAATTAGTTATAGTTCGCGTCTTGTAATAAAAGCCGAAGTCCGAGGCCGTGTTAAGGACGGTGCTGTAATTAACAGCGATAAATGTTTTCTTTGCCCAGTGATAACAATGATTTATTGATCTCTTGATTTTAGCAAAATGGTAAAGTACGAAAAATAACAATATATTATGGTACCCGAAGACTGATTTACAAAATATGTATGTATGTTTTTTTCTGATTTTTTATTGTTATTCCGTGTCATCGTCATTATATGACGGTTGGCTTAACCTTCTCTAATCTTGATGGTAGATGGAATTTACTTATCTTTTATTTTTATTCTAGAAGGCAGTTAACTGCGAATATAAAGTTTGAATTTCAATGGGGAACAAGTTCGATGTCCCTCCGTACATAGTCAGCTGGATGTGTCGTGTTTCTCGTGTCAATGACACCACAAACAGTGTTCCCGGACAGTTTGAATAGGAAGCAAATGAACTTGGAAGGATGAGCGTGTGCCTCTTTATTTGTGATAATGTGAATTTTATAAAGAATCTTTTGAAATGATCACAAAAGACTTTAGTGGATATGTTTGAATATACATGTAAATTACCCGTCTATTCCTTATCAGATGTGATAAAAGAAATACGCATATTATTTTTATCATACTACCACATATGCGGTTACTATGGTTGAAGAATCATAACATCGTCTACGATAAAATGTGTTGAGGAATCATATTGTAATAAAATTATAAATTCGTATTTGATTTAAATGGCATCTACACTGTAGGTATAATACTAGCTGCAACCCTCGACTCCGTTCGCACGCAATTAAAAAAAAACTTAATTAGTAGCCTATGTGATCTTCCAGACTATGTTCTAAACGTATGCCAAATTTAATCAAGATTCGATGAGTCGTTCTGAATATACCTTCAAACAAACATCCATCCATCTTAACATTCACATTTATAATATTAGTAAGATAAAAATCTAACAAAGAGTTTCACGACTAATAAGAAATAAGAAGTGAGTTGAAACTTTTTTCAACGTTCTATTTCTAATTTGTTTGAAATATCGAAATAAATTTATACACAGTAGTTCGTTACCTCGAAATATTTGAGTAAAAATAGTTGATCTAAATAAAACTAAGCGTTGGTTGTTATTAATTTGTCTGAGCGGTTTTGCACACCACCTGGAGAGCTAATATCGTACAACTTTATACAAGGAAGTGTAAAGGACTTCCGTAACAACGTTCCAATAGAAACAGCCCTTGAGTCTGCCACAAAGAAGGTTATGCATAATTTCTGGAGCAGTATATTTAGAGCGCCATTAGTACCCAATTAGGATAATACGGATTATTCAATATTTCAAACGTTACAGCTAACAGATGCGAGACATTTTTGTCGATTTATTTTTAATTTATAATCTATTCAGAAAACGTACTTTATTTTATTCTATAATTAATTACATTCAATAGTTAAAAATTTAAGGATTTGTATTCAGACCCAGCAAAATTTTTGATTAGCTTAAAAACATACAAAACACAGACACATCTCAACGCTTCGCAAGCGATGTAATTGAATATGTCTCTTCAAGGCATTAAAATGACCATCAGATTCTAAAGAATTAAAATTATTGGTTTTCCATTACATTAGATCGTGATACATTTAAATTAACGGTTTATTTTAGTACATAATGTCTTGTTTTATATTGCTCGTGGTCTTCATTATAGTTAATCTTCGTTATTGGGTCGTTTAGATAGATACAATCGTGGTCTATTTCTGCAGGCAAACGATACCGTGCCAACGTGATATCTAGATTGAAGGACGTCGCTCGTTAATATTTCTGGATTAACACAAGATTCATGTGAAAGACTGTAGAATGTAACTCACCGATGACTCGTAAAATAATTACAAGACAGTTATTATTAGTAATTCAATTGTTTTGGTAAAGATTAGCATTATGTAAGGTATATTTAATCTCTTTATGCAGTAACGGATTGTCAAATTAAAATGTTAGCTTCATCAATGACATAATTATCCTTGCAAAGCATAATTATCTTTTTAAATAAACTGATTTATTTTACTTGTTCATACATCTCGCATATTTATTTAAATAAAATTCACACGAAGTGCCGTAAGATTTAGTTCAGAAAATATATTTGCTATTTAAAATTAAATGGCGCTTTCAACTTGTTACGATTCCATAACTGAGTACCTAAGTCCTAAGCCTAGGTCCTAGACCAAACGTGAGTGTACTTGTTTTTCTATATATTTACCGAATTTTAATTACTGACTATGATTTGTAATATAACACAATAAAATACTCATGTATATTAAACCACGTTTATTTTCAGAAGCCACGATGAGAACAGGTACCAATTTATTTAAATATTCCACTAAACTCAGTAATTGCGCTGCCAACGTAACGTTACAATGCATTTCGCGGCAACACAACACCGAGCCATAACTCAGTAGGTTCCCAACTACGCTTTGCGGGTCAATTATATTTAAATGAGGCCCTTTACATGTTTATACTTCTCGCATCAAGTATTGAACAAACTAAAAAATATTTATAATAGTAATTTAACAGATATCACAAAATTAGTATGAGACAAGCGTAGTACAAAACTTTCTTGATAAATTACTGGCGCCAAGGGTTTTACTTATTATTTTATTTTTATTGAATATCTCTTATTTTGTATTTTCTTTCAAAACAATCTTGTACTGCTTGTTTAATTGATACAGGAAGTATTAATGTGGTAAATGACAGCAAATTTAACGTTATTTTAAGTAAATAAATATAATTTACTATGATTAAAACTTTCAACAAATATTAATCTTATTCCATATACATTTTATTATATAATTATCCTATATCTAACACACCCAGTTAAGGGTTGGCAGATTTGTTAGATTAAACATTATTAAAAATCATTCACTGTTTTGGTTATGGCAGGATGGCGATACCAGACTGACTACACATCTGACTGATTTATTCATCGCGATGAAATATATACTCGGCGGCACGAAGTCATCTGACCATCAATATTCATGACAAGACTAATCAAAACCATACTCTATGAGCTTGAAATAGGACGGTAATCTTATATCAACATTTTATCTGTTCATTTAACAAATATCTAGGATACAGAGGCCTTTATTATTTTATTATTATTCAAGCATTTCATTGAATCTAATAATGTTTAATCTAACTCCACAGTGCTTCATCTAATAGCTTTCAAGCTTTCCATTAAAAATACTTTTATAGTTATTCGTAAAATCAGTATCAATTTTTAAATGTTAACTATTGTTAAACACAGCGACCAGTGCCACAAGATTTTAACCATTTTTTTGTCCACAGATTTAGGTAAAATATTTTTTTCTTTTTCAAAAATATTTTCGCTCAATGAAACCTAAGAAACACTAAAAATATCGGTCAATCTTATTTTAGTTTAGTAACCACAGGCCGCGATGTTTAATATTTTTAAAATATCTAGTTACGTTATTATCGTTTTAATTCGATATGGTGTTCCTGTTTGGGGGTTTATGGGATTGTGATCTATACTTAAATAATATACTATTGGAGTTAATATCATACTTCATTATCAAATCAGTTTTAGACCTATTTGACATATCTCCAATTGTATATACTCAACAGTTTTATTACGAATCAATTATGGTTTTTATTTTTAAGAAATATAACAGTATTTTTATTTAAAATCACTTATCGCTGTAACGTACAACATATAGAACGTAGAATGAAGAACGAGTTTGCTCAGAATCCATTAAATCATCTCAGAATTAGCGACACTGCGAGCTTACAAAAAACCTTTTTATCAAACACTACATCACTTGTAAAATGTTTCTCACAATACCATCTATCAAATAGTTCAGTTCACACCTCAGTTCATTCGTTCAACTCCAGCGAGCACTATAGTTCTTTCGTTCTTTATACCGTTCGTTCGGTAGTTACATCCAGGCGAGGGCAGGGGCGCCGTCAGAGGAGAGGGAATCTAAGGACCGTCGGCTGGTCGTTCCCCGCGGCTGGGGTCAGTAAAGCGAGGAGCTGGAGCAAGGTCCGTCCACTCCCTGCAGCTGTTGCTCCGAATTTGTTATTAACTGTAATTAATTATTTATATGTAGCTTTTCATAACAGTGCATTCAGATCTTGCTAATACATTGCAAAAAACTCCTTGTGCTTATGAATAGCAATCATAGTCGCTTCATTGTTTGCCTGTTTAAGTGATTAAAATGATGGTGCGAAAACGAACCGCTATGCAAGAAGAGGGCATTTTTTTCTAAAATGGCAGATAATTAGTTACTGCTAACTGTCCAGCAATGGATTAATATATATTTAAGATAGTCGTACTTCTCTAATTTCACAAACAGCGGGCAGCAAGCCGTCGGTGGAGTTGTTGGGCGAGCGCGGCGATGGCGTGGGTGCGTGGCGCGGCAACTCGCGTCCGGCGGCCATTTTGTCGTGTAGCTGCGCGAGCCGCATGCTCATCTGTCGGCGTTCCTTTTGCTCACGCTCACGTTCCCAACGCTTCGCGCTGTAACTCCTGATCGACGACGAGCTGCTCTGCACTGAGTTCAGACTTGGACGTCGCGAACCTGTCAAATATCCTCCGTTATAGTTTTTAATCAAATTATCTATGACAGGAGATGGTCTACGCAATTGTCTATGAAAGAAAATTGTTTGTGGCTGTATTAATAAGCTTTAATTTATATATTCTTTGATAGAAGCATTAAATGTCATTAACGTACTCATAAAGACTATGAAATTGATGCTTTCCATTTTGGTGAGAGAAAATGGTAGGTAATAAGCAAAATGAATCAGTGCATTTTTTAATTTTGCAGAATCTTTATATCATACCATTAACGGTCACTGTAGTACTAAAAGAAATTCCTTTAAAACATTATATTAAAAGAATTATCAAAAAGAAAATTTATATAATATTAAAAAAGCTAAAAATCTATCAACATTAATAAGTATTTAATAAACTTACGTTACATTATTTACGTACGAATTTAAAATAAAATGTTATCAGTTCATAACTAGCGTTACGGAAATGCCTGTAACAAAATACTTATTAAACATACGAAAAAAATAAATGTACGGGAATTACATATTATTTGGGTAAATCAAAGCATCGGCCACATGCACACACAGACACACATCGGTACAATCACAACAAGCAAGCAAACGTGCAAGTGAAACTGAAGCTTTGCCTCACCTTTCGTTGTATTATATTTATTAAAATGGGTTTCTGAGGCCAAAATAAATTTTAAATAACATTGTTATCTCTGATTTGTCAAAGATTTTGGTCTCATAAGCCAGTGGTGGTGTTAAAGTCTTTATTTTAATTTCATTTCAAAGATATAACTTACCGATGTTTCTTCATGAAAAAAGCTAACAGGATATGCTTAGTTAATATTTACTTTAATGAATTAAACTAGGATGTTTAAGTGTAGTTTAGAAATGTGCAAAATTTTAGGGCGCGTCCACATCGGCACATGCGCCGCTAATCTCGAGAGTATGTGGACATACCTAAAAATGTTGTAGTAAATTTTTCTTACTGTTTGTACTAAGGATACCAAACAAGGCCAACAGAACCTTCAGTTTCGTTGTTATTGTTATGGAACAAATGATCGTTAAGTTTTTTAAAAGCATACAGGTAATATGCTTTTTGGTTAATAATTGTAAGTGATAAATCAAGAAAGCCTCTTATCGATCCATTGCTCCGTAACAGACAAACAAAAGGCGAATAGTACAACATAGAAGGAAGTGACGTAGAACGGCGGCCATCTTGCTCGCGCCACGCGAAGCACACGTAAGGTCCTGCGACTGATACACCATTAGTTTGCGAATCACGAATTATAATTTCCATAACATGAACACGCCAAAGCCACGGAAAGCTTTTACAATAAGCGACATCCGTTTGTTTATTATTGGAGATCATATATTCAGGATGTTTGGTTAATTTCGCATAATCGGAATGAATTAGTACATTAAAATGCGGTTTTTTTAGCAGGAAGTTTTGTTTAGAAACTTGAATTTTGGGACTCCCCACAGTATTCTCGTGTGAAAATAATTTAATTGAATGTTATGAACTTTATCTTTAGTTTACAATATTACATTAACAAGGAGTCGTGCTCACACACAGGAACGAGCTGGTTATAAAGGTGGGGACACACAGCGCGGTGCGCGTGGTGGAGCGCTCGCCGCTAACAACAACACGCGACATCTAACCACACGAGCCACGTGCGACATGCGACACCAGCGACATCTCCTCGAATGCCCAACCTCTATACACAAAGTGCGATTGAAAGTTTTTATAGGGAATAGAGACAAAGGCTCTAAAAGGTAACAAGAAATAGCTAAAACTACAAACTTTTTTGGACATAGCACCGAGTCTTAAAAGAGTCTTCATTATTTTAATTGCGAATAATGGTTTTGAGATTAATTTAATTATTTTCATTTGCTGTGTTCAGACATTCCATTTTCAATTTTATCTATTTGTCAAGTTAAGCCGACTAGGCACGATTTACATTAATGAATGAAAATCATAATCATTTCTACTATGATAACAACCCTAAAAGTTTTTGGTAAATGTTTTTATTTAATTCCCATCTCGTAGTTATTCCAATGAATTCTAAGTTTTGATAGTTTAGTTATTAGGCATTCGGGGGTGTCGCTCAAGGGCCGTACTGCAGTAAAGTTGCGCGTTGCATACATCATCCGGTTCACCTTTGGCGGCGCACTTTGGCGGGTGCGCGCCGCCGTCCCTTACGGGCTTCAGGTGGCGCGAGATTAACAAGATGGCGGCCGCCCGCGCGGCACCTGCGCGCGACGCGCCAGTCCCGCGCCCGCGACCGCCCTCCAGCGTGCCCGACGTGCAGCCGCTCGTGCAGCCGCTGCGCGAGGACGCGCGCGACGAGGCACGCGTTGCGCTCAATGTGCCTCCTGCACATTGACACACACAAATGGTAGAGTGGAGTAGTAGCGGCTGTTGCAACAATGTCACCAAGCTTTGTGTTTGATCTGATGACTTGTGTGTACACTTCGATCATACCGGTATCGTTGAGCGAGTAGAGACAGGGTGGCGTTAGGCGGGCGTCAGCAAGGTGAGCGGGATGGTAGCGGGCGCGCGTGTATAGATGCAGCACCATGCAGAGCAGCCCCGCCAACACGAAGATGCCCGACGCCACGCCCAGCAGCGTGGGCATGTCCGCCGTCAGCAACACCATGTCTGCAACAACAATAATCCATAGCATAAAGAAACCGAGGCAATGAAAAATAAGCCACATGGCCTGCGAATGCAATAGTTGTAAGCTAACTGTGTAAAATAACTGAAATCCTATAGTTCTTTGTTTCTGATTAGAATACTAAGTCTATAGTGATTACCTTCTGTACAGAAGAGTCGCGGCACGGGGCGCGTGTGCGTGGTGCTGTGGTAGCCAGGCTCGCACTGGCAATACGCGTTGTGGTTAACCTGCACACAGGACGCGTGCGGGTCGAACGCGCGGCACGTCTGCCGGTAGAAGCATTGCTCGCCGAGCTTCTTCGCTGGAACGTACAAAGATAAAATCATTAGCATGAAAAGGTTAATCTCATGAATTAGCTATGTCACCTTCCCGTTTTATTCTTGTCTTTTTAAACAAAAACTCCTACAAGATGATTTAGCGTTTGCCTTTGTTTTCTCAAACGCAGGGGCAAGTATGGTATATTTAATGTTTGATGGTTCATCTTCACTTGCATCCATTCGTATAAATCAGTACTTACGCCTGGCACAGCCCTTGGCGGGTCCGAGCGCGACAGGGTGCTTTGGGTCGCACTGGCAGGACAGCGTGGACGGCTCGCAGTACACGTGCACCAGCTTCGGGTTGCACGAGGACTCACACGGTGAGCCCAGATACATGCCCTTCTCTGTGCGTACGTAAATGAAACATCTATCATTGGTACATTTTTATCAATATGCGTGTCCCTACAGTTTTACATGCAGGTTAGAAGTTATGTAAATCTCCTGACAAAATCTGACAATAATAATTCACAATGTGAGATTCAGGACTGAGTTACAATGATGTAACATCACAGTAATAGATTAGGTACAATTTATATTATCAGACTCACAAATGTTATACAAGAAAGAAGTGCCTTCACGACGTAAAGCAAGTCAAAATACTTGACACATATTGCAGAAACAAAGTCTAAGAAAACAGCATACAAATTGTATTAAAATTATTATTTTTTTGTTCAAATTTTACTATTTTATGTCTGCATATCTTTTAATAATAGTAGGATACAATTGCAAGTAGAATTCTATTCCATTCGAACATTCCTTTTAATTGTTACTAAGAAGCCTAATTTAAAGTGATTTCTAAAAGTATTTTTTATCGAATCTAATTTCAATATTTCCATTGTATATAGTCTGCAATTCTAATTGACATTTCTTTTCGCGTATTTCTGTTAGATAACAGGAAATTAACTTTCCCCAAGAAACTGGAATAAAAGATGAATCGTGATCGGTTTAACAACCGAGTTTTCACTGAAGAAAAACCTTTACAAAAACATTTTCTTATCTTTGTTCTAAGAAAATAAGAGGGATGATTTTTTTAAATGTCAACATCGGAAAGCTTGTAGGAAAAATAATATCGTATTCGCATTTGCAATTTAGTTTTACGATAATTTAGTAGGTATTAATGTTACTAATATTATAAATGCGAATGTTTAGATGGATGGTTGAATGTTTGCTAGAAAGTATCTCCAGAACATCTGAACGGATCTAAATCAAATTGGACATACATATAGAACATCGTCTGGAAGAACACATAGACTACTAATTGTGTTTATTTTAATTAATTGCGGACCGAGTCGCGGGCGATAGCTAGTAGTTTATATTCATAGTTTGTTTTATATTTATGTTTACTGTTAAATCAACTGGCGATATTGAAAATCGTTGAGTAAATATTAATTAATAAGAGCGAGGAAACTAGAACTCAACGTCGCAAACTTCACCCGTCCCTCGCAAACTGTTTGCTGTTTATTACTTGTTAATTATTGTTTTAATTGATTCTGAGACCTTGGCCTTTGTTTAGTCTTTAAGAATCTAAAATTCTGAGTAATTATTTGATTT
>NW_013530872.1:495661-500138 GCF_000836235.2 Papilio xuthus
CAATCATTTAATATGTACTCGTAATTACTTTACTTTCTCTTAAAATAAAATGACATAAAATCTAGAACGAATATTGTAATTCGAATGACAAATGTTAGTTGTCTTCAAACAGTAAGGCTCAGAACGCATCTGTTGACCTTGAAACTTTTCTCATATATTGAAATTAAAGTGGACTAAATTTCAGTGAAAATGTACTCTGAAATTCTGCACAGTATTCGTATATTTCAGTCGCATCTGTCCATCGGGTTAGTTCATTTGGAATTAGTTATGTTGAAGGTTTTAATTAAATCAGTTCGTATTGCAGTTCCTGCCTTAATTAAATTGAAAAGTACTTTTATTTCATCTAATATATTTATTTATCTAGTATTGGAATATTGTAATTTTGTGATTATGTCCAGAATCCTTTTATAGTAGCATTCTTGCTGACAGTGCTGAAGACTGCTTGTGACAAGGAGAACTTTACGTTATGAATATTGCAACCGTAGAGATAGGTCTAGGAAGGGACTTCGTGGACTTTGTTACAGCGTGATTAAAAAAAGGATTGGGGACTTTAATGACGAACGACCTCACACCCATATAGAGTCGGATAAGGACAGGGATGACGACTCTAGGCCTTGCTAGATTATCAAGCTTTGTTTCTATGTCTATCTGATTTGATATGTTATCTGCATGTGAACGGGATTACTTTTCGTACTCTATCAATAGCGATAGCTCATCCATCCTGTAATTGCTAAGTTAAATCAGTAACCATTATTGTAAAAATGTATCTCATATTAAACCATATTCTTTTCTTTTAATTCAGTTTTTTTTCTTATTTTTTTCAAATGTTATATTGTGCCAGGATTAATTATTGTCACACAAATAAATGTTAACGCTTGTTAGCTTCCTTGGTAATAAATTAATAATTTTATGTACTTTATAATTAATTAATTAATTGTTGCATTGACTCATAAAAGAATTTTTATTTGTGTGTATGTATGTTTTCTTTCTACCTATATCAATTGCTTTGGGACCTCTTACAGCCTAAACGGCTGAGCCGATTTTGATGATTGAGGTGTCATTTGTTTCGTATTTTTCCAAAGTTTTTTATATGTTTATGGCCAGTTGTATTTATTGATTAAAAATGTACAATAGTTTTTGTAATCTCAGAACTTGATGCCAGTTCTCACTAAAGCTATGCATAACTAGGGCGTCAGTTCCACACCATAGCTGTGATAACTTATCTCGTGGTGTCAATAAACCTAACGAGGTCGTGGTTTCCTTGCATTGAACCAAAGTACTTCCCTTCAAGAGGATTTGTGGGATGAGAGACATTGCATACTAAAATATCAACCACACTGAAATGGTTATATTTAAAATTATTGGTAACAGACTAACATGATTAGTAATATTATAGAACAATAATGTCGCAATTTTTTCTATTTTTCTTTTGTTATAAAAAAAGTTATTATGCTACTTTGTGATTTAAATCCAAAATTAATGGACAAGTAAAATTTAAAGGAATGTATCGGGTTTCTCAAATATTAGTAAAGCAGTTTTTAAGTACAAAAGCTAATCATGTAAGACTTGAGACATAAAAGTCATATTAGATTGTAAGTAAGAAAACTGAATTATCGAATAATTTATTGTTATTGTCCCGAAACTTTTACAAGTCCGTAAAAGGATCGTAACTGATATAGGACAGAACATTACTATCAATGTAAAGGGACATAAAAACTCGAACAAAGTCGATAAATACAATAAAAATGTAATTCAAGCTGCGGAAATATTTCGTTATTATCCACGCGATGTATTGAAAATTCGAAACTGAGTTATTACAAACCCCAACGCATACTTTTGTAAAGAGCATGTACTGAACATGGGTTTCCGAGTCTCCCAAAATCTTTGTATAAATCATATCGTCAATCCAATTTATTATCTTTGAGATAACATAAGTAACAATATGTTTTATTAGAGATTTTTAGTCTTAGAAACCCACCGTGAGTAATTAACAATTCGTAGTAAGAGATGCGACACATCCCAATGAAATAAAGTCATATGTTAAACTTTTACTCCACAAAATTGCTATACACACATACATAATGTATTGGTAAAAATCATTGTCTATGAAAAGGGCTTTTTAATATTTTACCAAGTATTTATAACAGTTTAGTACCAATAAATCTGAGTCCCTAATATCTGAAAAGGTAAAATACCTAGAAGATATTTTTTAAATATTTAAACCGTAACTAGCTGTCACTAGGAAAACATAAATCCGTATATTATTATGCTCGTTAAAAGCACTTAATGAAGCTATAGCATGCTGTAAAAGAAAACGATTCCAAAGAGCCAATAAAACACGGAATGGTAATAACATCGCTACGGATACGGGAGAAGTACTTGAAAGCTTTGTGCTTGTTGGACACTGCTTCAAAAGCGAACAAGAATCTACGTAAACTTTAATATCAACCTGGTTTATTTCAACGAATTATTAAGAAGCTAGGGATAACTTTAAGTTAATTTTTTGCTATGTTTTAATGTTTTTCGCTTCGCTTTCGGTACACTTTGTTGTGTGCTACAGGACTAAGCGCATTCGGTATGTTAGACACAAACATAATAATAATTGGATTGCATTTGGCATCGCAGAACACAATATTGCATTTCGCTAACTAATTCGCTAACCTACCAAATGCTGTCAGCTTATAACTGCAAGATAGATTCTCATTTATGTAAATTGTTTTAGCCGATTTTAAATATAAACGTCAACTTGTTATGTAGACTCTATGCCCACATGCATTTGTTTCCTTCTGGACAAAGGCCGTCAAACGCGGACTTGTGGATAGACAGATAAATATATTAAAAACATCGTTATCGGCATCGCAAACATGTCCACGGATTTTTTTTAACGATATTGCTAACGATACTTTAATTTTATTGATTGTAAGTATAGATCTGCTCTACTCTCCGCCCCTGTCCGTATGAACCTTAATAAAGAGGTCAAGTCAAACATTGTTTTCTGTCTGGAGACGACAATTCTAGAAATATGAGGGTTTTATTAGAAAGCTGTTTGTCCGCTGACTTCCACACATGGCGGCGAGCCAATCAATATGTTTTAGTTTCTGTTCTTATTTCTAATAAGTCTCTATAAAAATTTTAGAATGTTGTACTAAGATGTAGATGTCGCTCCTATCCTTTCAACTGTCGAAGTATTTATTAAAACATGTCATCTCTTTCTTTCTCTATTAAAAACAGAGATAGCAACAAGTTTGTGTGTGTCGTAGTCGAAACAAACGTTTAGAAATAAAGTTTTTGGTATTTTTTTCAATCTCGTTGAAAAACATCGTCTGTAAAATTACAGAACGAACAGTATCAATGTCTAAAATATACCTTAGAAAAAAAAATAGAAACTTGTATATTAGTTTTATCACAAACATCCTGCTGATATATAGCAAGATATATTTTTGACTTCACCTTGTATACTTTAGTTCAATCTAACGTGGTTCATCTAACCTTCTTTAGTAAACCAGTTCATGGTTACAACGATTGCCCTGAACTACTCATGAAATATTTCTTTGAAACTGTCCACACTATACATCTATAAAAAGTAGTATACTAATATAAAAATCCTTGGAAAGTAGAATAAATACATAAATATACGTTACTTTTAAATTAAGACGGATTTTAATTTAGATACCTTATGTCAATATTAATTTTTATTTACTAAGAAAAACACAAGTAAGTCAATTTACTGGTTACGAATTGTAACATTACGCAAAAATAGTCTTTAAAAAAGATTAGTAAATAGCAATTTCGCTTGGCAACTATTAAAGGGATTTATATTACAAAAATTACAGGACACAGCGTTTCGCTCCCTGCTATTGTCGCGAATTACAGCGCCTGTGAAATACTAGCTCACTCAATTTTCTCTCAATCTACGTACAAGAGAGAAGAATATATCGTACATATATAATATTGCTTGAAAATCGATTTTGGTTTCGTTTAACCGTTCTTCTATAACCTCCTTGTTTTTGAAGTCGGTTAAAATAATTTTAGTTACTTCGTAGAACAAGTCATTCATATTCCTTAATATATTAGTGGAAATAACATTATTTTTAAGCATTGCAAATCTATAAACACATGCAAACTATCATTGTATATCGCAACTTAAACAATTTTTAAATTTCATACTAAATATGATTTAAAAAAGTTTTAAAAGGAATGGTCTAAATTCGATAACAAGCGAATTTCTTCCACCTATTCAAATAATAACGAAGTGAGTCGCTCCAGGTAACCTTTCTTTGCCACGGAACGAAGTGGGCCGAGGCCGAGGTGCATTGTTTACATAATCGACTAACGGATAGTAGACTGAATATTCATTTTTATTGCACTATTTATTCTAGCGGAGGCAATTTAGACACTTCTGTTCGTTTTATAATTCATTCAATCCATTTTCTTCTAAACTAATAGCAATTTCTATTATTATATCTAGCTACATCAA